>NC_089596.1:36093021-36278050 GCF_019320115.1 Miscanthus floridulus
ATTAAGTTTTGTGCTCTTTTATTCATGGGTTCATAGGTCTTTTGAGTACTCTAGTTCTTGCTAGCTGGATTAAAGTAGTAATCGTTACCATAAGCGTGGTGCTTAGGCTATTAGCTACCTGTGTTTGCTCCCTGCTCCTTGGTTGTATGGTAGTAGTGGAAGGTGACAGCCCCATCTATCCTTTGTAGTCCACTCTAAATTGAGCAGGTTCTTAAATTAGTAGGACCATAGTCACGTCGACAGAGTTATCTATTAGCGGTGTTTTACCATCTAAGTGGCGTGCCAAAGTGAACACTAGAATCATAAGCCTTGCTTTGCATAGGGTCATAACCATAGGAATCCTCTCTACTCATACCTTAAACCTTGATTGCTATCCCTGGATAAACTAATTGTTAGACAACACACATGTTTTTTTGTGGATACGATACTCGATAGTACTCCGGGTGAAAACTACTTCGATACCTATGTGCTTGTGGATTTTGCCTCTATGTGCCACCACAGGTGTCAACAACTAGCAATGCTCAATAACAAGGCTACATGAGCCAAATTAGAGAGCTCATATTACTTAGCTACACAAACTAAGCAATGTGACTAACAAGTCTACTCAAGCCAATTAGTCACGCAAGGGAGCTACTTCTATGCTACACAAGCAAGAAGGTAACTAGCAAGATACACAAGCTAACTAATTGCAAGAGCAACTACACAAGTACAATATACAAAATAAGTAAATGCAAGCTTGTGTAAGGGAATTGCAAACCAACGGGATGAACAAGGTTGACACGATAATTTTTATCCCAAGGTTCACTTGTTTGCTAACAAGCTAGTCCCCATTGAGACAAGCTCCAAGGTTGCCACTAGTCCTCTTGCTAGTGGTGACCCACAAGTCACACTCTCCCATGTGGAGTGCTTACCACAAGCTCTAGCACTTGACCTGGTCAGACCACTTGTCACTCTTCGTGTCTCGCTCTACTAGAGTTGCTCTTCGCAGCTCTCGAGGGATGGGCACAAAACCCCTCACAATCACTTCTCCGGAGCACCGCGCAATCTTCCTTGTGTGCTTCGATGGAGACCACCACCAAGCCATTTAGGAGGTGGCAACTTCCAAGAGTAACAAGCACCACCGGCTTACAACTCGAACACCTAGTGTCACTCGATGCAATCTCATAATGCAATCACACTAGAATCACTCACTCGCAATTGATTCGCACTCTTGCAAGCACAAGTGAGTTAGAGGCTCTCCTAGCACTCCCCAAGCATGAACACTAAGTTCCAAGGGTGCCAAGCATGTGCCAAGGCCGGCCACACACTCCTTTTATAGCCCCAAGGGCTAAAATAGCCATTACACCCAGCATCCTGATTTCTACGCACTGACCGGACTCACTGCTGTAGTGACTGGACATGCCCGATCGTAGAGTCTAGTTGCATAGGACATGTTCGGTTGTAGAGTCCAGTCACTTTCCGAGCACCACATGTTTTGACCGCTTGAATATTACTGTTGGGTGCCAACGGCTCCCAACATACGCAAATGAACTCCGCGTCCAGTCACATGACCAGACTCCCCTTTCTCCCACAACCGAACTCGACTCTCCTAGAGTCTAGTCACTTTCAAAGAGGTTCCAGAGAGATCTTGTGCTGATCAGATGCTCTGGTCACTACTGACCGGACTCTACCAGCGTCCGGTCGTAGTGTCCTATCGTAGATTGTTTGTCACTAGAACGACTATAACTTTTAGCTCTGAAGTTCGATTTAGATGATCTTAGACATTTTGGAAAGCTTATGCAGAGGGCTACACATCCCACATGCATATTTGATCCAAAGCAAAATGGATCAACACAAAATTCCAATCCAAGAACCATCATATAGCTCAGAGCACACCAAAAAACCTTTTTCCAAAGGATTCTAACTCCAGGAGATCTTCCAACTTCTTCTCCTTTGCAAATGTGCCAACACTACCAAGTGTACACCACCAAGTGCAAGTGTGTTAGCATTTTCATAAACATTTTTCAAAGGATCAGTCACTCAATTCACCATGCCACTCGATCCTGGCAACGATGCAAAGTTAGATTACTCGAGTGGCACTAGATGACCGATATGTAAACAAGTTTGCCCCTCTAGATAGTATGACCATCTATTCTAAACCCGGTCATGCACTTCTCTACACAACCTTTGACTGGTGAAATGAAATGCCCTATGGATTATACCTTTGCCTTGTGCATTTCATTCCATCTCCTCCAATGTTGATGCAACACATGCGCCAACCTCCATCAACAAATGATATGATCCACTTTATATCATCACATAACACTATTGGTTCATTGATCTTGTGTAGCACCCAATTTTAAGAACAAAACCAGATACACACCATATGTGAGCCTAGGAAGTCAAATCTCACATATAGCTACAAATAAGGGTAATATCAATAGACAATGATCAATATATAACGTACTTAATATAAAGAATATAACCTTAGACAGCAAACAATGGAAAGACAGCTCCGATCTTCGGATGAAGACCCCAATTCCACAGGGATAACTGACTGGTTGATCACAAGCCTAATTCCTCCAAACTCTAACAATCTGGTACCCATCCAGGATTTTTTTCTAAATATGTGAAAAATAAAGCAAGCGTAAGTACATATCGTACTCAACAAATATAACATGGGGCTCATGAGGCTCAAAAGACTGACACTGGTTTAACTGCGATTAGCTTTTAATTGTCATAATTTTTGCATAGGAGTAGCAACAAGTTTATTCACAAGCCCATATAAACATGTGATCAGGTAAACATGAATAATGAATAGCATAAACAATTAACCATTAGTGAGCATCTTCATCATCCATATCATTAGTGTTCATCATCTATTCCATAAATGTTCCAAGGCCGCTCGTGACCACGAGCACGGTTGTTATAATAGTTTCACACTCTGCAGAGGTTGTACACTTTCACTATGAGTCATGATTTACCCTTTCGCCCAAGGTTGCAAGCCTCTTAACCCACTACCAAGGAAGGTCGATAGGGTTCACTATGTAGCCTTTCAAAGGTTCATCTAACAAGTTAGGGCCATTAGATTCACTCGGCAAACAGATATAGGAACCTCCCTGTCGAATGGCACAATTCCATCACAGCTATACACATAAGAGTAGAGGCTGTCCTATACCCGATTCGGCAAGCCATTCTTACACCAATAAAGGTAACCTCTAACAAGCTAGAAAAGGTCCTCATACTGAGCTAAAGCCAGAGCCATGTAGCCCTCACAGTTGTACTATAAGTCTCGGATGATCACTTATAGATAAGTCCTTACGAAGAGGAATCTAGAGCACCATAAATAACCCAATGCTCTAGCCCCCTTGTTCCATGTTGCTAAAAAGCATCTTTAATGTTTATTGCATATTCCATTAGTCAAGTTACAAGATCATGGCTTTAGTTGAGCACTAGCAAAGCTACCCAATGCAGTAACCCAAAGGTATCAAGGTACAGGTACAAAAGACTAGGATATCCTTAGTGGTAATCAAGGTAGACACATGCAGTATGAATTAGATGATTAAAGGTGTATAGGACAACAAGGAAGATCCCATGCTATACTTGCCTTAAAGCACCGATCCTTCGGTAAGCTTTAATCTTTAACGTTCTTCTTCTTCTTCTTGATGACCACATATATCTCACTGACTAGACAAGATCATAAAGCACCACATAAGCATCCATGCAATTATACACAAAGCAAACAATAGATCTAAATTAGAACAGTACACCAATCATAGAAAAATAAGTAAAAGAGTTTGAAACACGATTCTACGCATCACTACGAACACACAGTCGCGAGAGGCATGCTAATCAGAGCTACGGTTTGAAAGAAATGACTACCGAAAAATATACTCACAAGAGAAAATATAAAACTATAAGGTTCATGTGTTTTAACTATACAAAATCTTATATAAATTGAATTAAGTCAAATTTAGATTTGAATTATAAAACTAAAGTAAAACAAATCATATTTTATTTATAAAATCCAGTTGCATAGTTATTATTCAAATTAGAGTTTAAACCATGAAATTCTAGAAATAGTGACATGATAAACATTGTTACCAACGCGTAGATCTCGTTGTAATGAATCTAGCACAACTTGAACGGGTCAATTCGAGGCTAAAACATAGAAGATATGAAATAAACAAGATTTTCTTTATTAAAATAATAGATTAAATCTAACCTCGAATTTTAAAAGTTGAAAGCATATCTAACAGTAGTATGAACATGTAGATTATGAAATCACAAACCTAACACAAGTTGAACGGGTCAAATCAGAGTTAAAACGGAGAAAATATGGCCTACAGAAGGTAGTGGCAAAACTGTAAATAACTAGAAACGTATTTTTGAAGTCAACCGAACAAAATACGCTTTTAAAAGAAGAAGGCATAATTTGTTGAATACGCAATGGACCACGGGGTCGATAATAGAAAAGACAGGGACTCTTTAGAAAAACAGCAGGGACTGTGGGTTCAAAATCAGAAAAGTGGAGGGGCTCTTATGCAAAATTAACCGACCGAAGGGGTACCGTGCGATCTCGGCCGTTGGATCTAGAACGAACGGATCAAATTAGAATAGGAGGGGTGAGAGAAAGGGCTGTCAGCTAGCACAGTAATCACGGCCATGGTAGTCGGCCATTGTTGGCGACGGGAGCTCGATGGCGAAGCTCGAATTCGGCCCTAGAGACCACGGAGGGGCTCGCAATCTGGACAGGGAGATAGAGAGTACGACAGTGAACTCACCAAGAGCAACTACGCGGCCGGAGATGGCTCGGAGATGGTGTGCGGCTTCGGAAGGCGGATGGCGGACGGTGGTGTGAGCTCGCTAGGGCAAGGGCGGCGGCTGTGGCACTTTAGGGTTGGGGTAGAGAGGCAGTGCGATGCGGCTTGGCTTATATGGGGCGCCTGGTGTGGAGAACATGGCAAATGGCGAGGATAGACACTCGGCGCGGCGGCAGAGTCCGGGTAGGACACGACGAAGGTGGAAGATGGACTTGATAGGGCAGCCCCACCTATCAGCACAAGAGAGAGGAAGGGGACGCGCGGCATGGCAGCTAGGCCACGACTTGGGCTGCTTGGGATGGAAGCGAGAGAGGAGAAAATGCCTGGGCTGGCTCAGGACCGGGCCACTGGGAACGGGGATGTAACACCTCTGGTGTTTTGACCTAGCACTAAAACTTGACATGTCATCATATGCATTGCAAAGCATTCATAAAGTAGAAAATTTTGAATGCATTCACTAAATAAGCTTTATTTCATAAGTTGTTATTTTATGTGATGTAATGTGATCCAAAACTCTAAATAAAGATCATGACCACAAGGGTCAAATTTCATGTGATCATGTGAGACCATGTGTCAATTGACTCAAATAACCCTAATGGGCCATGTAACTGGTCAAAAATCATAGTTAAGTAAAAAAGTAAACAAATTAAATTTGAATTCAAATTCAAATCATAAAAGTCCTTTTTGCCCCTTCTGTCTATTTCAAAATCCATTTGGAATTGGGGGTGTGACAAAAAGCAAAGTTGAAGCTTATTTTATAAGGATCAACTTTGGTATTCAAAGTTTTTAAAGTTTACATATAAAATTTGGAGTAATTTTGAAATGATTCAAATGCTCAAATGCACCCCAAATTCAAATTTCAAAATGGAGGCAGAATTTGAAAATGTTCATTTAAGCAAAGTTGTAGAACTTGAAATGTTGAGCAACTTTTATTTTTGGAGATTTTCAACTTCTTTAGAAAATTTGGGAGTAATTTGAAAAATGAACTCAGTGGCAATTCTGTAATTTTTTCAAAAATCATTGACAGCAGAGCGCCACCGCCTGCTCGCCACCGAGCTGCTGCCGTCGACCGTCTTCACCACTTCCTTGCATGGTGACATGATACTGTCCCCGTGGCAACCTCATTCGGGAGCTGGCGAAGCTGGACGCACCCTTCCCTTCTATAAATAGGAGCACCCGCCGCCGTCGTCCTCTTCTTTTTCTTCTCTGTTCTGTTCCGCCACCGCTCAGCTCCGCCACTCGCCGTAGCTGCCGTCGAACCGTTCCCATCGTGTCTACCTACGCCAACATGATCACCTCGAACTAGAGCTTCTCTTCGGCATGCTCACATCACTCAAGTTGGCCGGAATCGCCCAGCACGATGTCTTCTTCCTCGGAGCCGGCCGAAGCACCGCCACCACCGACCTCACCGTGGCTAGGATGCTCCAGTCCGTCTCCGCCTTCACCAAGCACACCGTCGTGTTCGCGGTGAGCTCCTGAGCGTGATGCTCTCTTCGTTTTAGTCTCTACCATGTTGTAGCCGACGCTGTGCCATGCGCCGCCGTGTCTGTGCCACCGTGGCCGCCATGGCCAGCGTAGAGCTTCCTCCAGTGCGCCTACTGCTGTTCTGAGGGTCGGGTTAGGTTCGCGGGGTGTTGTAGATCATGATGGTGCTGTCCGTCTCGCCGGAGTCTCGCCATCAGCGCGTTTTGGCTGACCAGAATCGTCAACGCCGTCGTGTGTCCTGTTTTGTGTCGTTGACAAGCGGATCCTGGCTGTCAGTGAGAGAAGAGGGAGAGAACAGTGAGATTTTGTATTTTCTGGATTTTGAATAGTGCAGTAACTTTGGAAATTCATAGGAAAATAATTACAGCTCCAAAAATTCTGAACATTTGTGTGTAGCTTTTGTACATGTTCTATTATGGTTTAAAAATATGAAACTTGAAATTTGAATAAATTTTTAATGATAAAAAATTTAGTCAATTAATTGATAAATGTAATTTCCATGATTTTTGTAGGCCACTGTATAACTCCAAAAATTATGAAATTTGTTTTGGTACAATAATTTATCATGATGAAGCTTACATAAAACTTTGAGGTCATTTGGAACAAGTTCATTTTGAGCTTAATTCCAAATTTAATTCAAAAATGGATAAAAGCAAACCCTAAGTGTTAGTTTAGGGTTTGATCTTGTTTTGGTCATGTTTTGTGACCAGTAGGGTTTCAAGATCAATTTAGTCAAGTCACTTAGGTCATAAGCCCTAGGTTATTAAAGTGTTGGTTAGAGTATAGTTAATGAATGATTTCGTTCATTAAAGGAAGAACTTTGGAGTGAAATTTTGGGTAGTTCTTTACAAGAATGCAGGGTTTCTTAGTAAACATTTTTGTGTGGTCCTTGATGGTAGAATTGCAAGTTGGTTTTGTTGGCTTGCAACTGTACCATGAAGGAAAGTTGTACTTAAGGTGTTATTATATTTCATGCACCTTGAAAGCATCATGTTTACATTATCATCATGTTGAAGCATATGTTATTATTTCATGTAGAATCCGAGAGTGAACCGATCCTAGTTGAGCAAGTTGTGGAAGAATCCCCGGTTGTCTCGGGATTCGATATTTGTGGTACTAATCCGGAACCCAAGATCATCAACGAAGGCAAGCCCCGGTTTATGCATTAAACCATTACCTTGTTTACTTTGAAAAGTTTATCACCTATGTTACCTATTGCATTAAGTTGATTATTTCAAATGTTACCTACTTGATGCATTGCCTACCTTGTTAATTGTTTACCATCCTTGACGATGATTTCATTTATAAAGGCGTAGAATGCTTAGTATGCTTTATGGTAGGCTTTCAAAGTAAAAGTTTCGATGCACTCAAAGATGGCATTCTGGCCAAAGAAAGAAAGAAGATAGAATGAACTAGCAACTAGTCGGGTGACTTATCTTGAATGTTGGGTAATGTTGCCGACTATGTCGCTTAAAGGCCACTCATTGTGGATCTTCTAAACAAGACACTTTGTAGTACTGGTCACATACTCCGGTAAGCCTACTTCAGCTAATCCGATACTAAGACGAATGCCCACACACTAGGAGTGGAGAGATGGTGGAGTAGCGTGTACCCTCATGGCTGGAATGTGGCCAGATTGGAGGTGTGCTGTGCTCTCGGGTGGTGTGGAGATGGCTTAGTATAGGAGGATCCGGTAGCGAGGTTGATATATGCAAGATTAAGTTCTACATATGTCGTGTGATAAGGAATCCCTAGCTGGGACTTGAATCAATTCGAATTACCGGTGCTCCGTGGATATGGAGACTCATTTCATTATAGAAGCAATGCAGGACTGGTGAATTACTAAAACTTGAAAAAAGGAATGGAATGAGAAGGATTGGAACACGGGATATGAACACTTAGTTTGAGATAATGAACTAAGAAGACTTAGGGGAAAAACTTGAAAATAGGATCAAGAATAGTAAGATTTTGGCAAAGAACTTTTGAATCTTGCTACTTCCCTACCTTGTCCCAACACCTGCATCCCTAAAGTCCTTCACCCCCTTTTACGTCGGGTCAGTCTTGTTGAGTACTTTTGTACTCAGGGTTTGTTAACCCTTGTTGCAGGTGAGTCGCATGCGCAGGCTTATTTTGGTCCCTGCTGCATGTCAGTGTTTGAAGTCGATGACGATGAGGAATGATGAATGGCCTTTGGACAAGGCACTAGTTTGTATGAAAAATAATGTTAATGTAATATTATCCCACTACTATGGTTGTATGACACTTATGGTTTTGTAAGTTTGAAACAACTGGTTTGTAAACTATGTTATCATAAGACTTCCGCTATATTTTACTCTGATGTATATATTTGAATAAATGTTGTAATACTGCAATGACTCTGTAATGTGATCCTACTCGGAAATTGTGGATGATTCGGGGTTCCCCGAGGACACCCGACAGACTTCTTAAGTTATTAGGAACATATGCATAGATGTCAAAGGTCGTTGGACAGTGACAAGTGCATGTGGGTCCTATAATTTAGGAGGTTCTACCATAGAATGGTATCAGAGCAGGTCATATCTAAGATCATTGTAGGTTACTTTGGAAAAACTTCAAATTGATTTGGATCAAAGAAAGTAAACTTGATATTTTAAAGTTCAAATTTCTTTCTTCTTACCTCTGATCTAGCCTCAATCCTATCTTATTTGAAAGTTCATGGCGGATAATATGATTAGGTTTGTCCTATGTATTAAAAATCTAGTACTTTTGATTATATAAATCTTTTGTACCTAGATTCGTAAGATTGATTCATGCATCATGCTTGAACACCTTGCATAATAATAATCCCCTTAAAAGTGGTTGGGTAAGTAATGTCAATCCCATTCTTGCTAACCTCCATTATCCTCAAGCTATCCTTATAGTCCTACCCTAAGTTCTATAGGTTATGGCAAAGACCAAGATAACCGCACGCAAGTCCACCGGACCTCACGGAGTCCCTCGTCACCAGTTGGCACCCCGTTATGTCGGTCCTTTTCAAATCCAACAACGATGTGGACCGGTCGCCTATCGCGTCAAGCGACCAGATCACATGTCACCTGTGCATGATATCTTCCATGTATCTCAGTTAAAGAAGTGTCTTCAAGTACCTGACCAAGTGATCGACTTTGGTGATGTAGAACTAGAACCTGATTTGACTTATGCTGAGTACCCCATTAGAGTCTTAGATCAGAAAGATCGAGTCACTCGAAGACATACAATCAAGTTCTACAAAGTACAATGGAATCAACACACTGAAGATGAAGCTACTTGGGAGTCCGAGGATTACTTAGAAGAAAACTTTCCTGACTTCTTCGCTTCTATTTAGTTGCAATACCTTGTCTATGTTGTAACTTGTCTCTTTTGTCAAAAGAATGGAAAACCCCCTCACTAGCTTTTTGAACAAAGTTATAATGTGTTAGCTTGACATATTTCCTTTTCCATTACTTAGCCTTAGGTTTTAAATCTCGGGACGAGATTTCTTTAAGGGGGGAGGGTTGTAACACCTCTGGTGTTTTGACCTAGCACTAAAACTTGACATGTCATCATATGCATTGCAAAGCATTCATAAAGTAGAAAATTTTGAATGCATTCACTAAATAAGCTTTATTTCATAAGTTGCTATTTTATGTGATGTAATGTGATCTTAAACTCTAAATAAAGATCATGACCACAAGGGTCAAATTTCATGTGATCATGTGAGACCATGTGTCAATTGACTCAAATAACCCTAATGGGCCATGTAACTGGTCAAAAATCATAGTTAAGTAAAAAGGTAAACAAATTAAATTTGAATTCAAATTCAAATTATAAAAGTCCTTTTTGCCCCTTCTATCTATTTCAAAATCCATTTGGAATTTGGGGGTGTGACAAAAAGCAAAGTTGAAGCTTATTTTATAAGGATCAACTTTGGTATTCAAAGTTTTTAAAGTTTACATATAAAATTTGGAGTAATTTTGAAATGATTCAAATGCTCAAATGCACCCCAAATTCAAATTTCAAAATGGAGGCAGAATTTGAAAATGTTCATTTAAGCAAAGTTGTAGAACTTGAAATGTTGAGCAACTTTTATTTTTGAATATTTTCAACTTCTTTAGAAAATTTGGGAGTAATTTGAAAAATGAACTTAGTGGCAATTCTGTAATTTTTTCAAAAATCGTTGACAGCAGAGCGCCACCGCCTGCTCACCACCGAGCTGCTGCCGCCGACCATCTTCACCGCTTCCTTGCACGGTGACATGATACTGTCCCTGTGGCGACCTCGTTCGAGAGCTGGCGAAGCTGGACGCACCCTTCCCTTCTATAAATAGGAGCACCCGTGAAAGCTCTAGTTTGGTTTTGGTGAATTGATGAAACCCTAAGTGCAAACCTAGTTTATCAAGTGATCATGAGATAGGTAGCACACTTCAAGTGGAGAAGCCAATGAAGATCATAACATGACAATGGTGATGACATGGCGATGATCAAGGGCTTAAACTTGAAAAGAAGAAAGAGAAAAACAAAATGCTCAAGGCAAAGGTATAATCCATAGGAGCTATTTTGTTTTGGGTGATCAAGACACTTAGAGAGTGTGATCACATTTAGGTTTGATAGCCGTACTATTAAGAGGGGTGAAACTCGTATCGGAATGCGGTTATCAAAGTGCCACTAGATGCTCTAACTCATTGCATATGCATTTAGGATCTAGTGGAGTGCTAACATCCTTGAAAACATTTGTGAAAATATGCTAACACATGTGCACAAGGTGATACACTTGATGGTTAGCACACTTGGGCAAGGGTGAAGAGAACGGAGGAGATGCCAGCGTCGGTCAAGTGACCGGACGCTGGATCCAAATGCACCGGACGCTGACTGCCCGCGTCCAGTCGCGCTAACTTGGCGGTACAGTTGCTAGGGTTTACCACCGGATGCTGGGCTGTGTCCGGTCGAGGTGGACCGGACGTGTCCGGTCGAGGAAAACCGGTTTTAGACCCTTTCTGTACTCGACCGGACGCTGAGGCTCCTGCGTCCGGTCAGTTTTGCCGGAGCGTCTGGTCAGCTTCATAGCCGTTGAAATTTGACGAATAGCGTTTGAAGCCAGTGACACATGGCGTCCATCAGTGGATCGGACGCTGAGTCCAGGGTCTGGTCAGTTGGACCGGTGCGTTCGGTCAGAGTGTAGTGTGCCCAGTGAAGGGGTACAATGACTCTATTTCATGGGGGCTTCTATTTAAGCCCCATGGCTAGCTATGGCTCACATCTTTGGCCATTTTCATTGACATAGCAACCTTGTGAGCCTAGCCAAAGTCCTCCCACTCATCTTCATCATTGATTCATCATCATAGTGAGATTGGGAGTGATCCAAGTGCATTGCTTGAGTGATTGCATCTAGAGGCACTTGGTGTTTGTGTTTTGCTGCAGATTTCGCTTGTTACTCTTGGTGGTTGCTGCCACCTAGATGACTTGGAGCAGCAAGGATCGTTGAGCAGAGGTGGTGATTGTCTCCGGCTCCAATCGTGGTGGTTGTGAGGGGTTCTTGACCTTTCCTCGGTGGAGCGCCAAAAGGTACTCTAGTGGATTAGTCGTGGCTTGTGTGATCCTCATCTTGTGTTGGTTGTGCGACACCCTATTGAGGGTTTGGCGTGTGAAGCCAATTAGCGCGTGAACCTCCAAGTGAGTGAATCGCCACAACGAGGACTAGCTTGCCGGCAAGCAAGTGAACCTCAGTAAAAATCATTGTGTTCATCATTGATTCCAAGGTGATTGGTCTTCATTGTTATTCATCTTCGTGATTGATTGGTTCTTTCATCTACACGGTGGTATAACCCTCTTGATCACTCTCTTTACTTTACCGCAAACTAGTTGACAAGCTCTTTAGTGTAGCTAGTTGTGAGAGCTTGCATGCTTGGGTGGTGTGGCTCTTTAGTTAGCCTTTGAGAGCACACTAACATAGGGTAGTGTCATTGCTCTTGTGTGAATTGACACTATCTAAACTAGAATTGTGGTAGGTGGCTTGCATTTTGAGTAGGCTAGCGCAACACTTGCTTCACCTCATAATTGTCTAACTATTTGGTTAAATGTTGTTGTAGAAATTTTTATTAGGCTATTCACCCCCCTCTAGCCATTAGGATCTTTCAAGTGGTATCAAAGCCGAGGTCACCGTTATTTGCGGCTTAACAACCTTCGGTGTTAAAATGGCTCAAATCAACAACACCAAGAAGCCACCCCAATTCGATGGCTCCAACTATCCTTATTGGAAGGCTAAGATGACAACATATATCAAGTCAATCAATAGGAAGATTTGGAAGGTGGTAGAAACTAAAATTGAGATAGAAAATGAAGAGGTTCCCACCACCACCGAAGAATTACTACTCCAAAACAATGACATTGCTCTTAGTGCCATCCATGATGCTTTGGATGAGAGAACATTTGAGCAAATCAAGAACATTGAGAGAGCTCATGAGGCATGGAAGAAATTGGAAGAATCCTTTGAGGGCACTAAGGCAATCAAGGGTGCAAAGGCATACATTCTCAAGGATAAATTCGCTAGTTTCAAGATGAAGGAAGATGAGAGTGTGCCGGACATGTTCCATTGGATGGAAGTGATTGTAAATGATCTCAAGGCACTTGGTGAAAAGATAGAGGACAAGGAGTTCTCAAACAAGTTCTTGAGATGCCTACCCTCAAGATTTGGTACATTGGTCACTATTCTAGTAAGGAGTGGTTTGGACACCATGACACCAAACCAAGTCTTGGGAGATATCATGACCGATGATGCCTATAGAGATGATGATTAAAAGGAAGAAAAGAGGGAGAAGAAAGATGAGAAGAAGGAAGACAAGAAGAAGAGTGTGGCATTCAAGGCCACATCATCCAAGGGTAAAGCAAAGCAAGAAACATCAAGTGAGGATGATGATTCATGGGATGATAGTGATGATGAGAAGATGGCTCTCTTTGTCAAGAGGTTTGGCAAGTTCATGGTAAAGAAAGTCTACCGTGCAAGAAGAAAGAAGTCTTCATCCAAAAACAAAGATGAGTCAAGAAGATGCTTCAAGTGTGGAAGCAAAGATCATCTTGTTGCTCAATGCCCATATAATAGCGACAACGATGATGACAAGAAGAACAAGAAGAAGGATAAGAAAGAAATGAAGGAGAAGAAAGACAAGACATTCTTCGAGAAGAAGAAGGGTGGATCATATGTGGTCACTTGGGATAGTGATGCTTCCTCAAGTGATGATGATGATGATAGTGATGATCACAAGACCACCAAGAAGAAGGTTCTTGCAAGTATAGCAATCAATGACAAGCCTTCTCTCTTCGACTCTCCATCATGCTTCATGGCTAAGGCCACTAAGGTACAAACTTGTGATGATGGAAGTGATAATGAACATGATAGTAATAGTGATAATGATGATGATGAACCTACTAAAGATGAATTAATTGACATGCTAGAAGATGCTAGAGAACACTTTGACATCTCAAGAAGGGAATGCAAAAGCTTGCGTAAGGAACTAAAAGCCCTTAAGCAAGCATTTGATGAGCTCAATGCATCTCATGAGAGGCAAGTGGATGCCCATGAGAAGCTTTGCAAGGCTCACAAAAAGCTTGAAAAGGCTCATTCCACAATACTTGATGAGCAAAATAAAAAGAAGCATGTCGAAACTTGCAATGTAGGTTTAACTTGTGATCTAATTGATACATCACTATTTATGCCTATCATTGTTACTCCTACTAACCCTTCTTGTAGCACTTCCACTTCCACCTCATCTAGTAGTGATGGTCTCACTTGTGATACCTCACTAGTGGTTGAGAATGAGAACCTCAAGAAGGAGGTAACTAAGCTCACTCACACCTTGGCTAAGGCTTATGGTGGTGAGGACCGCTTGCTTATGGCCTTGGGTAGCCAAAGAGCTTCTCTCTATAAAGAGGGATTGGGCTATACCCCCAAGAAAGACAAGGCGGCCTTTGCTCCTCACAAGACAAGTTTTGTGAAGAACAATGGTTGGTTTTGCACTAGTTGCAAGCAAGTTGGTCATAGAGAGCATGAATGCACCAACAAAAGCAAAGATGCTAATGTATCCTCCTGTCGATACGGGACCCATGGGGTTTCCCACGGAGAAGAGAGAAGAAGACCTAGTCCAACTAGGATTCCCTACATATAATCCTACTAGAACTAGTTACACATAATCCTACTAGGATCTCTACTTTGTAACCGACTAGGACTCCCGCCTCTCCTAGACTATATAAAGGAGGGCAGGGGTCCCTAGATCGGGAGCTACATACATAACCGACAGAACTCACAACCACAACAAATAGCGCAGGGCGCAATATACTATCCACCCCACACTGGACGTAGGGTGCCGTGATTTTCCGGTGTACCGAACCAGTATAAATCGTTGTCTCCTTGCGTTTACCATCGAGTTCCTGCAAACGCCGATACCCCTCCGAACAAATCACCGTCCCGGGTACCCCATGACGGGTTGCCGGTGGTAAAACATCGACAGCTGGCGCGCCAGGTAGGGGTCCTCGGTGCTTTGTGTTCGAGAGCTCGGTGGACCTTAAGATCAAGACATGCCGCGACTTTCGTCAGCTCCCGTCGGCAACTCGCCGCAGCTCTAGTCGATCTTGTCAACAACTCGCCGTGTTCACACTCATCATCACCATCGTTCGAAGAAAAAAGTCAACCGGTCCTACTCCGATCAACACCAGATGCAGGGTTCTCGGCCTCAACGACCATAGATAGATGTGGCACCCGCACGGGAACCTGTCAAGGAATGCAAGCACTGTAAGGCTACGAACAGCAAGCTTGCAACACGCAGAAACAAGGATTTCCTACAAAAGTCAACCAAGTCACCGTACAAACCAAAAGGGATTAGCAAGCGTCAATTATGGAAATAGTTTTTGAGCCACACTCGGATACAACCACCAAGAGTCCAAGACCATATACAACTGCGTATACATATACATTTCAAATTGCTTTGAAGCCACGAGCAAGAGAAGGAAGGAAGCATGCAAGCAAGAAAGCACCACATGGCAAGCAAGTATTCTACCAAAGGAATTACATCACACGTCACCATCCATACGACATGCACATATACAGCTCATCTTCACGCGGATTCAAGTCCAACCCAGAAACAAGTCCTACTCCTACTCGAACAAGCAACAGAAGTTCATACAAGTCCAGAGCCAATTCTATCCAAGACAAGTACCGAATCAGTGCAAAACAGAGGAATATCAGGTTACGACGTCGTACCAAAAGAACTCGACTACATCAAGCGCGGAAGTAATCCAAGCCTGAAGCGAGCGATCTGTCTGATGACTCTGATCTAGAAACAAATTGTACTGCTACAACTTCGTATACGAATACATCACGGACATGCAAGAAGCTAACAAACGAAGCAAGCAAGCAAAGCCAAAAGGTGTTTGTGCATTGATTTATACATACGACATGCTCATACGAGAGAAGGTCAAGAAATACAAGCTACACGGTCAATAAAGAGAAGACCACCTACAGCAAGCCGACAAGTCACGAGCAAGCAACCAAATTCTGGGAACCCAGCAACACGTTCCGAGTTGTTTCGAGTACTCGACATGGAAGTCACTCATCTGGTTAAACTCATCAGCAAACAACTCGGACGAGCTATCCGATGACTTCATCATGCTGTTCGACTACATCAAGCAAGTTGTCGACCCATGAGGGTAGCTAAAAGCTAACACCCGAAACAAAAAGCAAAATGGCTGAAAACATGCCTGAGCATCCCAGCCGAGAGCAAAATAGCTGAAAAGACACTTGAGCCCGCCGATAAGGGTAGCTAAAAGCTAACACCCGAAACAAAAAGCAAAATGGCTAAAAACATGCCTGAGCATCCCGGTCGAGAGCAAAATAGCTGAAAAGACGCTTGAGCCCGCCGATGAGGGTAGCTAAAAGCTAACACCCGAAACAAAAAGCAAAATGGCTGAAAACATGCCTGAGCATCCCGGCCGAGAGCAAAATAGCTGAAAAGACGCTTGAGCCCGCCGATGAGGGTAGCTAAAAGCTAACACCCGAAACAAAAAGCAAAATGGCTGAAAACATGCCTGAGCATCCCAGCCGAGAGCAAAATAGCTGAAAAGACGCTTGAGCCCGCCGATGAGGGTAGCTAAAAGCTAACACCCGAAACAAAAAGCAAAATGGCTGAAAACATGCCTGAGCATCCCGGCCGAGAGCAAAATAGCTGAAAAGACGCTTGAGCCCGCCGATGAGGGTAGCTAAAAGCTAACACCCGAAACAAAAAGCAAAATGGCTGAAAACATGCCTGAGCATCCCGGCCGAGAGAAAAATAGCTGAAAAGACGCTTGAGCCCGCCGATGAGGGTAGCTAAAAGCTAACACCCGAAACAAAAAGCAAAATGGCTGAAAACATGCCTGAGCATCCCGGCCGAGAGCAAAATAGCTGAAAAGACGCTTGAGCTCGCCGATGAGGGTAGCTAAAAGCTAACACCCGAAACAAAAAGCAAAATGGCTGAAAACATGCCTGAGCATCCCGACCAAGAGCAAAATAGCTGAAAAGATGCTTGAGCCCGCCGATGAGGGTAGCTAAAAGCTAACACCCGAAACAAAAAGCAAAATAGCTGAAAACATGCCTGAGCATCCCAGCCGAGAGCAAAATAGCTGAAAAGACGCTTGAGCCCGCCGATGAGGGTAGCTAAAAGCTAACACCTAAAACTAGTCGACCGAAATTAAGCTTAAAAAGACCCTCCAGCTCTTCGTTCCGAAAAGCAAGAGGCTCGGGGGCTACATCCAGATAGGAATACTTTTTCCTCAGAAAAGCACAAGCGCCACTCAAGAAAGCACTCAGATGCCGAAGTTTGTCAAGGCAACATTCTATGCCAAGTCGTTTTACATAGCGCAGACGAAAGGTTGTCAACACAAAGATCTACATCTAACAAGTCATAGCGCGGACAAAGCACTCGATGGATCACGAAAGAGGAAAAGCAAGAGGCTTTGGGGCTACATCCAGATACAAGCGCCACTCAAGAAAGCACTCGGATACCGAAGTTTGTCAAGGCAACATTCTATGCCGAGTCGTTTTACATAGCGCAGGTGAAAGGTTGTCAACACAAAGATCTACATCTAACAAGTCATAGCGCGGACAAAGCACTCGACGGATCACAAAAGAGGAAGAAAAGAAAAGTACTCGACAAATCGAGGGATTTCATCAGGATAACGCACAGAGTTGTTTACAGGGCAGAGTACAACCATGACATGCACATATGACGTCCGGGAAGCAATAGCGAGCAAAAGATTAAGATATATGCATATATACACTGAATACACATGCACATACGGATCTGCATGCATGCAAATGAGGAAGCCATCAATTTACTGGACACATAAATCATGATGGGACACGAACGATCCAACAAGGTGCAAGCACACGTCAAGTCATATGCAGGGCGTCATCACATCTACAACTCCGAAATATCAAAGCCAAATCAGAACCAAGCCACGAGCAGCAAGCCGGCCAAGACCAAAGATAGCAACCTGTCCGTTCGAATGTCCGACTACTTCGAACACACGAGATGTCCAACCGTGCATCAAGACAGATAACAAGCAAGCCAAGACTGACTACTCGGCCGAGAAGTCCGAGTACTCGGATACGATTTAAGCAAGAAGAACACGCGATCTACATAACAACTCGGATATGGAAGCCAAGCCAAAAAGAGGAAGGCACACAAGAAAACCCAAAGCTGCAGGCTAGACAAAAGTAGAAACAACCTGGTTTGATCAAAAAAGAACGCCGATGAGGTACGGCAAGAACCAAGACAAGCTCAGAAAAAACCCGGATTGATCAAAAAAGAACCCCGACAAGGTACGGCAAGTACCAAGACAAATCCAGAAAGAACCCGGATCGATCATAAAACAACCCCGAAGAGGTGCTGCAAGTACCAAGACAAATTCAAGAAGAACCCGGATTGATCAGAAAACAACCCGGATAAGGTACATACAAGTTCAGAAAGAACCTGGACGAAGTGCAAACAACCTGGAAGAGGTACATCAAGAACTAGAGAAGTCTAGAAAATGACCTAGATGAATAAAAACAACTCGGAAGAGCATCATGACTTAGTCAAATCAGAAAACAACCCGGATAAGGTACATACAAGTTCAGAAAGAACCTGGACGAAGTGCAAACAACCTGGAAGAGGTACATCAAGAACCAGAGAAGTCTAGAAATGACCTGGATGAATAAAAACAACTCGGAAGAGCATCACGGCTTAGTCAAACACTAAGCTCGGGGGCTCGGCATTCGCTTCAACTACACTCGGGGGCTCGAATTCAAGGATGAAAGACCAAGAATACAAGTACTCAAGACTACAACAAAGACAACACATTAAGACCCTTCATCAGATTTCTATTCTAAAGAAAAGTACTCAGAGAAGGCTCGGGGGCTGCAGGATACATAACCCCAAAAATTTTTTGAAGACAAGAATCTGGACCCTCCAACTTTTGCAAGCAAAAGCAAGAGGCTCGGGGGCTACACTCAATGAGTGCAATTTTTACGAAAAATTGCACCCACCAAAAAAGAACTCGGAGCAACCAAGAAGACTAAAGGGACCCTCTGGCTTCTTGTCCCAACAAGCAAGAGGCTCGGGGGCTACACTCACTGAGTGCACTTTTATCCAAAAGTGCACATCAGCCGAAGAAAAGACAAAGAAGACCATCTCAAGGTTTCACTTCAAGAAGAACCTTGAACGGATTTACAACAACTCAACGAAGACCAAGAAGAACAAGAAGGCTTCAGAAGCTCATCCATGAGATGCTCGGGGGCTTGTCGATACGGGACCCATGGGGTTTCCCACGGAGAAGAGAGAAGAAAACCTAGTCCAACTAGGATTCCCTACATGTAATCCTACTAGAACTAGTTACACATAATCCTACTAGGATCTCTACTTTATAACCGACTAGGACTCCCGCCTCTCCTAGACTATATAAAGGAGGGCAGGGGTCCCTAGATCGGGAGCTACATACATAACCGACAGAACTCACAACCACAACAAATAGCGCAGGGCGCAATATACTATCCACCCCACACTGGACGTAGGGCGCCGTGATTTTCTGGTGTACCGAACTAGTATAAATCATTGTCTCCCTGCGTTTACCATCGAGTTCCTGCAAACGCCGATACCCCTCCGAACAAATCACCGTCCCGGGTACCCCGTGACGGGTTGCCGGTGGTAAAACATCAACACCTCCATTAAGCTTAATTCTTCCTATATGCTTGTTAAGGGTACAAATGGTGTGAAGGCTAAGTTCATTGGCAAACCATGGATGGGCTCAAAGAAGAAAGCCATTTGGGTGCCAAAGAGCTTGGTTACTAACCTTCAAGGACCCAAGCAAGTTTGGGTACCTAAAAAGAATTGATCTTCTTTTGTAGGTTAATTACAAAGCCAGAGGAAGGCATTGGGTTCTTGATAGTGGGTGCACTCAACACATGACCAGTGATGCAAGAATGTTCAACTCAATCAACACCAATGGCAATGATGGTTATGATAGTATCACATTTGGTGACAATGGCAAAGGCAAGGTTAAAGGGCTTGGTAAGATTGCAATATCCAATGACTTGAGCATATCCAATGTATTGCTAGTAGAGAGCTTGAACTTCAATTTGCTATCCGTGGCTCAATTGTGTGATCTTGGATTCAAATGCATATTTGGGGTAGATGATGTAGAGATCATAAGTGTAGATGGCTCTAACTTGATCTTCAAAGGCTTTAGATATGAGAATCTATACTTGGTTGATTTCAATGCTAGTGAAGCTAAATTATCTACATGCTTGTTCACTAAGTCGAGCATGGGTTGGTTATGGCATAGAAGGCTTGGTCATGTTGGAATGAAACAATTGAATAGATTGATTAAGCATGACTTAGTTAAAGGCTTGAAAGATGTTGTGTTTGAAAAGGATAAGCTTTGTAGCTCTTGTCAAGTCGGAAAACAAGTTGGAAACACCCATCCTAAGAAAAGCATGATGAGCACTAGTAAAGCATTTGAGTTATTGCACATGGACTTGTTTGGGCCAACACAATACACAAGTATCGGTGGAAACAAATATGGCTTTGTGATAGTGGATGACTACACTAGATACACATGGGCATTCTTTCTAGTGGACAAAAGTGATGTATTTGCAATATTCAAATCATTTGTCAAAGGCATTCACAATGAGTTTGAAACAACCATCAAGAGAGTTAGAAGTGACAATGGTAGTGAGTTCAAAAACACTAGAATTGATGAGTTGTGTGATGAATTTGGAATTAGACATCAATTCTCGGCCAAGTACACACCCTAATCAAATGGCCTTGTTGAGAGGAAGAATAGAACACTTATTGATATGGCAAGGTCTATGCTTAGTGAGTACAATGTGAGTCAATCTTTTTGGGTCGAAGCTATCAACACGGCTTGCTATTGTAGCAACCGCCTCTATTGTCACCCATTGAAAGAGAAGACACCATATGAGCTCTTGAATGGTAGAAAGCCCAATATTGCATATTTTTGGGTCTTTGGTTGCAAATGCTATATCTTGAAGAAAGGCACTAGATTGGGCAAGTTTGATAAGAAATGTGATGAAGGATTCCTACTTGGTTATTCCACTACAAGCAAAGCTTATAGAGTTTGGAATTTGGAAAGTGGTACTCTTGAAGAAGTTCATGATGTTGAATTTGATGAAACCAAGGGTTCACAAGTAGAGAATGAGAACATGGAATATGTTAGAGGCATTCAACTTTCAAATGCCATGAAGAACATGGATATTGGTGAATTGAGGCCTAGACAAGTGATTGATGATGAAGATGATCAAGTGCAAGTGCTCTCCAACTCAAATGTGCAAGATGATACAAATCAAGCTAGTGCAAGTGACTCTCATGACATTGATCAAGATCAAGTGGCTAGTACATCATCTCAACCCAATGATCTAGCAAGTGCAAGCAATCAAGTTCCATTGCTCCAACCAACAAGTATTGCAAGAGATCATCCTTTGGGTACAATCATTGGTGATATTTCAAGAGGTGTGCAAACAAGATCAAGATTGGCATCATTTTGTGAACACTTCTTATTTGTGTCATCCATTAAACCAAAGAAGATAGATGAAGCTTTGAAGGATGTTGATTGGGTGAATGCTATGCATGAAGAATTGAACAACTTCACAATAAATCAAGTATGTGAATTAGTAGAGAGACCAAAGGGACACAATGTGATTGGAACCAAATGGGTCTTTAGAAATAAGCAAGATCAAGATGGGATAGTAGTAAGGAACAAAGCAAGATTGGTAGCACAAGGCTATACTCAAGTTGAAGGTCTTGACTTTGGAGAAACATATGCCCCGGTTGCTAGATTTGAAGCAATAAGAATCTTGCTAGCCTATGCTTGTGCTCACAACATCAAGCTCTATCAAATGGATGTCAAGAGTGCATTTCTCAATGGTTATATCAATGAAGAAGTATATGTTGAGCAACCTCCCAGTTTTGAAGATGATAAGAAGCCCAACCATGTATACAAGTTGAAGAAGGCATTGTATGGCTTGAAGCAAGCACCTAGAGCATGGTATGAGAGATTGAGGGACTTCCTTCTCTCTAAAGGGTTCACAATGGGCAAGGTTGACACCACTCTATTCAT
This sequence comes from Miscanthus floridulus, assembly GCF_019320115.1. Taxonomy (NCBI): domain Eukaryota; kingdom Viridiplantae; phylum Streptophyta; class Magnoliopsida; order Poales; family Poaceae; genus Miscanthus; species Miscanthus floridulus. The sequence goes on from NC_089596.1 coordinate 36,114,947, forward strand.
CAAGAAGATTGGAAAAGATCTATTTGTTTTGCAAATCTATGTTGATGATATCATATTTGGATCAACCAATCAAGAATTTTGTGATGAGTTTGGAAAGATGATGGCTAATGAGTTTGAAATGTCCATGATTGGAGAATTGAGTTACTTCCTTGGTCTTCAAATCAAGCAATTGAAGAATGGTACATTTGTGAGTCAAGGCAAGTACATCAAGGACATGATCAAGAAGTTTTGCATGATTGATAGCAAAGTCATTAGCACACCAATGGGAACCAATGGCAACTTGGATAGTGATGCAAGTGGAAATATGGTAGATCAAAAGTTGTATCGGTCTATGATTGGAAGCCTACTCTATGTGACCGCATCAAGGCCAGATGTCATGTTTAGTGTATGCATGTGTGCAAGATTTCAAGCCTCACCAAGAGAAAGTCATTTGAAAGCTACAAAGAGGATATTGAGGTACTTGAAGCATACACCAAATGTTGATTTGTGGTATCCCAAAGGAGCAAAGTTTGAGCTAGTTGGTTACTCCGACTCAGATTATGTGGGATGCAAGGTTGAAAGAAAAAGTACATCGGGCATGTGTCAATTGTTGGGAAGATCACTTGTTTCATGGTCATCAAAGAAGCAAAATAGTGTTGCATTATCAACCGCCGAAGCTAAATACATATTCGCCGGTAGTTGTTGTGCACAAATACTTTGGATGAAGGCCACTTTGAGTGATTTTGGAATCAAGTTCAAGAAAGTGCCATTGCTATGTGACAATGAGAGTGCAATCAAGCTAACCAACAATCCGGTGCAACATGCAAGAACAAAGCACATTGATGTCCGCCACTATTTCATAAGAGATCACCAATAAAAAGGGGACATTTGTATTGAGCGTGTAGGCACTGAAGATCAACTTGCCGATATATTCACCAAGCCATTGGATGAGAAAAGGTTTTTGAAGCTAAGGAATGAGTTGAACATATTGGATTTCTCAAATATGTGTTGATGCACCCCCACCAATATGACATGCCTCTCCTTCGAGCACTCCAAGGTAAAAGTTGATTGGCATGACATACATCTTTGCTAAGGACATGATTAGTGCATCTAGTCACATTTTCAATTTTATTAGGATCTTTCAAGTGGTTCTATTTAATTAGGCTCATTCATGAAAATCAAATGATTTTGATGTCCATATGGTATCACTATTGCTTCTATGCTTGACTTGATCTAGTGATGGCATATGACATGTTTATGGGCTTGTAAACCTAGCGTTTAATCTAGAAAATGAGCTCCAAGTGTTTAACTCAACATGGTACAAGATAACCCTTATTTGGAGGTGTGAAGAAGCTTGTCCTTGGACCAAACCGAGTTAAATATCTTTAGCAAATAATCTAGATTGGACCAAATTTGGGAAAATGATTCTCACCCCATTGATTGACATTGATAATCTCGACCCTACAAGTAACACTATCTATATTTAAAACCTTTGTGGTCATTGATGACAAAGGGGGAGAGAAACAAAGATAGTAGTAAAAATAGTGAAAAAGGGGAAGAAATATCATAAAGGGAGTGAAACATAAAGATATCTTGATATATGACATAGGGGGAGAGATATGACAAAGGAAAGAGATCAACTAAAAATTTGAGCACACAAGTAGGGGGAGCAAGCTCATGAACTTGTATGATGCATTTGAATGTGCATTTCATATGTTTGCTTGCATGGCACAAGTTCTAAAATTCAAAATATCCATGCTTGTGTGATATATGCTAGTTGTAAGATTGAATGATGAAATGAAATCACTAGATAACTTTCATTTCCAAGTAAGTCTTTACAAGTGGTATCTTTCTAAAGTATGTTTCCAAGTGGTATTAAGCTAACAATGGTGCTAAGGATGATATATTGGTGCACTCCGATTGGTATCACGCTTCAAAGGTCCATCTTTTATACCTTAGCATCATTTGGTAGACATTGACTCCTATATTTCCTATCTAAGCATATGTGCAAGCCACAATCCAAACTCTTAGCACATATGTAGGGGGAGCAATTACTACCATTTGGGGTTCATGAAACTTGTCCATATCCTTTTACACATGGTAAATATGCTTGGGCAAGCAACATGGATTCAATTGAATTTCAATTCATATCTTTGTATAAGGATTGCCATCAATTACCAAAAAGGGGGAGATTGAAAGCTCTAGTTTGGTTTTGGTGAATTGATGAAACCCTAAGTGCTAACCTAGTTTATCAAGTGATCATGAGATAGGTAGCACACTTCAAGTGGAGAAGCCAATGAAGATCATAACATGACAATGGTGATGACATGGCGATGATCAAGGGCTTAAACTTGAAAAGAAGAAAGAGAAAAACAAAATGCTCAAGGCAAAGGTATAATCCATAGGAGCTATTTTGTTTTGGGGGATCAAGGCACTTAGAGAGTGTGATCACATTTAGGTTTGATAGCCATACTATTAAGAGGGGTGAAACTCGTATCGGAATGCGGTTATCAAAGTGCCACTAGATGGTCTAACTCATTGCATATGCATTTAGGATCTAGTGGAGTGCTAACATCCTTGAAAACATTTGTGAAAATATGCTAACACATGTGCACAAGGTGATACACTTGATGGTTAGCACACTTGGGCAAGGGTGAAGAGAACGGAGGAGATGCCAGCGTCAGTCAAGTGACCGGACGCTGGATCCAAATGCACCGGACGCTGACTGCCTGCGTCCGGTCACGCTAACTTGGTGGTACAGTGGCTAGGGTTTACCACCGGACGCTGGGCTGTGTCCGGTCGAGGTGGACCAGACGCGTCCGGTCGAGGAAAACCGGTTTTAGACCCTTACTGTACTTGACCGGACGCTGAGGCTCCAGCGTCCGATCTGTTTTGCCGGAGCGTTCGGTCAGCTTCGTAGCCGTTGAAATCTGACGAACAGCATTTGAAGCCAGTGACACATGGCATCCATCAGTGGATCAGACGCTGAGTCTAGGGTCCGGTCAGTTGGACCGGTGCATCCGGTCAGAGCGTAGTGTGCCTAGTGAAGGGGTACAACGGCTCTATTTTGTGGGGGCTTCTATTTAAGCCCCATGGCTAGCTATGGCTCACATCTTTGGCCATTTCCATTGACATAACAACCTTGTGAGCCTAGCCAAAGTCCTCCCACTCATCTTCATCATTGATTCATCATCATAGTGAGATTGGGAGTGATCCAAGTGCATTGCTTGTGTGATTGCATCTAGAGGCACTTGGTGTTCATGTTTTACTGTGGATTTCGCTTGTTACTCTTGGTGGTTACCGCCACCTAGATGGCTTAGAGCAGCAAGGATCGTTGAGCGGAGGTGGTGATTGTCTCCGGCTCCGATCATGGTGGTTGTGAGGGGTTCTTGACCTTTCCCCGGCGGAGCGCCAAAAGGTACTCTAGTGGATTGCTCATGGCTTGTGTGATCCTCATCTTGTGTTGGTTGTGCGGCACCCTATTGAGGGTTTGGCGTGTGAAGCCAATTAGCGCGTGAACCTCCAAGTGAGTGAATCGCCACAACGAGGACTAGCTTGCCGGCAAGCAAGTGAACCTCGGTAAAAATCATTGTGTTCATCATTGATTCCGAGGTGATTGGTCTTCATTGTTATTCATCTTCGTGATTGATTGGTTCTTTCATCTACACGGCGGTATAACCCTCTTGATCACTCTCTTTACTTTACCGCAAACTAGTTGACAAGCTCTTTAGTGTAGCTAGTTGTGAGAGCTTACATGCTTGGTTGGTGTGGCTCTTTAGTTAGCCTTTGAGAGCACACTAACATAGGGTAGTGTCATTGCTCTTGTGTGAATTGACACTATCTAAACTAGAATTGTGGTAGGTGGCTTGCATTTTAAGTAGGCTAGCGCAACACTTGCTTCGCCTCATAATTGTCTAACTATTTGGTTAAGTGTTGTTGTAGAAATTTTTATTAGGCTATTCACCCCCCTCTAGCCGTTAGGATCTTTCAACCCGCCGCCATCGTCCTCTTCTTTTTCTTCTCTGTTCTGTTCCACCACCGCTCGCCGTAGCCGCCGTCGAACCGTTCCCATCATGTCTACCTACGCCAACGTGATCGCCTTGAACTAGTGCTTCTCTTCGGCTTGCTCGCATCACTCAAGTTGGCCGGAATCGCCCAGCACGATGTCTTCTTCCTCGGAGCTAGCCAAAGCACCGCTACCACCGACCTCACCGTGGCCAGGACGCTCCAGTCCGTCTCCGCCTTCACCAAGCACACCGTCGTGTTCGCGGTGAGCTCTTGAGCGTGATGCTCTCTCCATTTTAGTCTCTACCGTGTTGTAGCCGGCTTTGTGCCATGCGCCGCCGTGTCTGCACCACCGTGGCCGCCATGGCCGGCGTAGAGCTTCCTCCGGTGCGCCTGCTGCTGTTCTGAGGGTCAGGTTAGGTTCGCGGGGTGTTGTAGATCATGATGGTGCTGTTCGTCTCGCCGGAGTCTCGCCGTCGATGCGTTTTGGCTAACCAGAATCGCCAACGCCGTCGTGTGTCCTGTTTTGTGTCGTTGACAAGCGGATCCTGGCTGTCAGTGAGAGAAGAGGGAGAGAACAGTGAGATTTTGTATTTTCTGGATTTTGAATAGTGCAGTAACTTTGGAAATTCATAGGAAAATAATTACAGCTCCAAAAATTCTAAACATTTGTGTGTAGCTTCTGTACATGTTATATTATGGTTTAAAAATATGAAACTTGAAATTTGAATAAATTTTTAATGATAAAAAATTCAGTCAATTAATTGATAAATGTAATTTCCATGATTTTTGTAGGCCATTGTATAACTCCAAAAATTATGAAATTTGTTTTGGTACAATAATTTGTCATGAGGAAGCTTACATAAAATTTTGAGGTCATTTGAAACAAGTTCATTTTGAGCTTAATTGCAAATTTAATTCAAAAATGGATAAAAGCAAAGCCTAAGTGTTAGTTTAGGGTTTGATCTTGTTTTGGTCATGTTTTGTGACCAGTAGGGTTTCAAGATCAATTTAGTCAAGTCACTTAGGTCATAAGCCCTAGGTTATTAAAGTGTTGGTTAGAGTATAGTTAATGAATGATTTCGTTCATTAAAGGAAGAACTTTGGAGTGAAATTTTGGGTAGTTCTTTAGAAGAATGTAGGGTTTCTTAGTAAACATTTTTGTGTGGTCCTTGATGGTAGAATTGCAAGTTGGTTTTGTTGGCTTGCAACTATACCATGAAGGAAAGTTGTACTCAAGGTGTTATTATATTTCATGCACCATGAAAGCATCATGTTTACATTATCATCATGTTGAAGCATATGTTATTATTTCGTGTAGAATCCGAGAGTGAACCAATCCTAGTTGAGCAAGTTGTGGAAGAATCCCTGGTTGTCTCGGGATTCGATATTTGTGGTACTGATCCGGAACCCGAGATCGTCAACGAAGGCAAGCCCCGGTTTATGCATTAAACCATTACCTTGTTTACTTTGAAAAGTTTATCACCTATGTTACCTATTGCATTAAGTTGATTATTTCAAATGTTACCTACTTGATGCATTGCCTACCTTGTTAATTGTTTACCATCCTTGACGATGATTTCATTTATAAAGGCGTAGAATGCTTAGTATGCTTTATGGTAGGCTTTCAAAGTAAAAGTTTCGATGCACTCAAAGATGGCATTCTGGGCAAAGAAAGAAAGAAGATAGAATGAACTAGAGACTAGTCGGGTGACTTATCTTGAATGTTGGGTAATGTTGCCAACTATGTCGCTTAAAGGCCACTCATTGTGGATCTTCTGAACGAGACACTTTGTAGTACTGGTCACATACTCCGGTAAGCCTACTTCGGCTAATCCGATACTAAGACGAATGCCCACGCACTGGGAGTGGAGAGATGGCGGGAGTAGCGTGTACCCTTGTGGCTAGAATGTGGCCGGTTTAGAGGTGTGCTGTGCTCTCGGGTGGCATGGAGACGGCTTAGTATAGGAGGATCTGGTAGCGAGGTTGATATATGCAAGATTAAGTTCTACATATGTCGTGTGATAAGGAATCCCTAGCTGGGACTTGAATCAATTCGAATTGCCGGTGCTCCGCGGATATGGAGACTCGTTTCATTACAGAAGTAATGCAGGACTGGTGAATTACTAAAACTTGAAAAAAGGAATGGAATGAGAAGGATTGGAACACGGGATATGAACACTTAGTTTGAGATAATGAACTAAGAAGACTTAGGGGAAAACTTGAAAATAGGATCAAGAATAGTATGCTTTTGGCAAAGAATTTTTGAATCTTGCTACTTCCTTACCTTGTCCCAACACCTGCATCCCTAAAGTCCTTCACCCCCTTTTACGTCGGGTCAGTCTTGTTGAGTACTTTTGTACTCAGGGTTTGTTAACCCTTGTTGCAGGTGAGTCGCATGCGCAGGCTTGTTTTGGTCCCTGCTGCATGTCAGTGTTTGAAGTCGATGATGATGAGGAATGATGAATGGCCTTTGGACAAGGCACTAGTTTGTATGAAAAATATTGTTAATGTAATATTATCCCGCTACTATGGTTGTATGACACTTATGGTTTTGTAAGTTTGAAACAACTGGTTTGTAAACTATGTTATCGTAAGACTTTCACTATATTTTACTCTGATGTATATATTTGAATAAATGTTGTAATACTGCAATGACTCTGTAATGTGATCCTGCCCGGAAATCATGGATGATTCGGGGTTCCCCGAGGACACCCGACAGACTTCTTAAGTTATCAGGAACATATGCATAGATGTTAAAGGTCATTGGATAGTGACAAGTGCATGTGGGTCCTATAATTTAGGAGGTTCTACCACAGGGGACGGGCGCACGCTAGGCCGAGACCGGGCCTGCTACGGCTGGGCTATGGGGATAAGGTGAGGAGAAAAATGGGCTAGCGAGAAGAGAGCAGGCCGGCAGGGAAAAGGAAGAGCTGGGCCTCGGGCCAGATCGAGGGGAGAGGAAATTTCCATTTTCCAAATCTTTTTCCATTTTGCTTTCAAATTCAAATGTAAACCCAAATCAATTTTGAATATGGTATAAAATACACTTTTCAATTCAAAAAAATGAGAAATTTTGGTAAGTTTTCCAAAAATAATTTTTACAATTTTTTTTAAATTCTTTTATTTTTAAATTCTCTTTTCTTTCATTTCTTTTACTTCAAAGCCATTTTAATTTCATTTTCAAAAGCAATTCAAACCATTTTGAATCTTGATTCAAACTACTCAATCAATAAATCAAATGCACCGGCATGTATGCACAACCATGTTGCTACTCCTTATGATGAATTTTAATATGTTGAAAAATATTCTTTTTCTTATATCTCATGAGCACAGAAATTCAGAATTAAATCATTTTAGCTATATTTCAAAAGAAGCAAATTTTAGGGTGTTACATCTTGACCCCACTTACTTTTCACCAATGCCTTCGTCCATCGATGCCAAGTCTTGTTCAAGCTTCACCGCCACACGGTCCATCGCTCCGAAGCCTCTAACTTGCCCTTCACGCTTGCAACCGGTCCATCAAGCCAAATCTTGTCTTGATCTTCTCTACCTTAGTCACATGACTCGATGTCATGTCTCATATGCAATGAGCTCCTTCATTACATGTGTGAGCCTTGCAACAAATCGAAGCCATCTTCACCATTATGGCATGAGTTGCTCACATAAGTGTACCTATGGACTAATCACTTGTGTATCTCACATTTAAACACATTAGTCCATCTAGGATAGGTTGTTACTCAATTAACAAAACCAAACAAGGACCTTTCACCACCTCTGTTAATCATTTACATAGATGGCGTTCTAAGGTGGCCACCTATGTTAATCATTATTTTACTAAATATGGGCATCCTAAGGCAATCGCCTCTGCTAATTGATATTAATAGAGATGGTATTCTTACGATCCATCTCTAAAAGAATTTATTAACAGAGGTGGACATCTTAAGAAGCCTACCTCTCTAGATATAGTTGCATCAAAATTAATTCATAACTTCTCCATATGAACTCAGACGAAGACAAACTTTATATCAAAATTATAGCTCTTGATGCGATCTAGAACTCTATAGTTGAGAAGCTTTTGATTTGAAACTTTTTAGAGTCCCAAAATAATGCTATAGGTTCTCCGATTTTGAATAGAATTAGAATTTTGAAATTTCGAACATCCTTGGATATCGGCATTGTATATACCAAAACGGTAGTTCATAATGCAATCTACGATTTGTAATTGAAAAGTTACTTATTCAAAGTTGTTTAGAGTCTGAATAAGTAACTTTTCAATTACAAATCGCAAAGTTATTCAGAGTTGTTTCTTCAAAAAGTTGTTTAGAGTCCCAAATATGCGTTTTAAGTTCTTAAGTTTTGAAATTCAAAATTTAGAATTTTCAAACAACCTTGAATATTCACATGGTTAATATCAAAGTTATATTGGTAAACCCGATCTACTCGTTTGTTGTTAATAAGTTTTTGATTTGATGTTATTTAGAGTCTCAAATATTTATTTTAAATTAAAATATTTTGATATTCAAATTTTTGGCCAACTCTGCCTGAGTTACACTAGCTAGACCATTGAAGTCTGAGGTCAAGAAACCCCTATCATCAGTCCAGGTTCGAAGGCTAGCACAAACTTTTTAAGGGCAAAAATCAAGGGACGTCTCTCCCTTTGTCAAGTCTTTTACAGATTCAAAGTTTTGATTTTTTCAATCAATCTTAGATGGAGACATGTTTTATACCAAAATTATAGTACCAAACAAAATTTAAAACTTCATAGTCGAAACATTTTTCATCTGAGTTCGTTTACTAGCAAAAATATTAAATACAAGATTAGAAAATGTTAATGAAGATAGCACATCTTATATCTCCTCTCCTATCTCCTATACTACAGTACAACTAAAAAGAACAAAACTAATACACCCATGGTGCGACAAAAAAATTGGGGTCGTCGGTCTGCCGCCTGCTACGATACCGCGTCCCCACGCGCTGCTCCCACATCCTCCCTACGTGCTCCGTGCGCCCTCCTCCCCGCGCGCTTGCTCCCACATCCTCCAATCACGCTCGCGAGATCATGTCCACCAATCATGCCCAGCTCGCCCTTCCCCTGTCCCACGCTCGCGTCCGCGGCTCGCCCTTCCTTGCCGCCAGCAAAACCGCCCTTCCTTGCCCCACGAGGCCACCTTCTCGGCGGCATTGGCGGCGCGGCATCCCGGTGTTGGGGGCGGTGAGGCATCCCAGAGGTAGAGGCGGTCCAGGCATCTGTGCGTGGCATCCCGGTAGCACAGGCGGTCTATGCGCGGCCTCCAACTAGCCAACCAGGGGCGACGGCCAGCCAGCCAGCTCACAGCGGCCACTCGGGGCTGACACGGCCGCCGCGCCTCTAGGGTGTGGCCCCTCCTATGCGAAGCCTAACAAGTATGCCCACCCCTTCCCTGCTCTCCCTTCTGTGCGAAGCCGAGGACCCAAATCTAATGCGGACATGTGCACATCCAGACGTTAATTTGCTTTGTGCTGTTAACTTCACACCATGCAACTTGCAAAACTTGATGTTGTTTTCAGATACAGTCCAAGCTTATTTGTTCATTTTAGAGACTCTAGTTTCCGACAGACCACCTTGATGAAACCTATGTGCAGTACTGTAGTTAAGTTTGCCATGCTATGGTCTCTACTGAATAGTAAGTCAAGTAGCCTAATGATGCAGGGAACAATCTTTGTATTTCTATTGATGAGGGGGTATTTTGTTTTTCTCATTTGCAAATTCGTGACTTTACTCTTGCTGAGCAGAAAGAATTCTATATTTTGTCCCTTGGTACTGTAGTGCTATCAAAGTTGCAGGATAGTGGGCATCTTCATGTTTGCATTTTTCTAGAGTACCAATTTAGCTTCCCCACACAGTTAGCATACTCACCTTGCAAACACCAACCATTTATTTAACATATCTCCTGTATATGTTTAATCTCATGGGCTTTTATCAGCCTACATATGACTCTGTATTTCTCAAAAGAAAAAGAAATCTCTTTACTTCAATGACTGTCTCTATTTCTCAAAGAAATCAGGAGATCTAAATTCACTTCAACCTGCAGCTATATTCTCTTCTTAAGAGTGTTCAGTAGCAATTATGTCACACTAACTATCAATCTCCTATCTCATGCAGAGTTACTTTGTTGTTTGTCTGACTGCATCAACCTAAAACTGAGAACTCAAGTTACTTTGGTGATTTTCTAGTAAATAGATCTACACCCTGATTTTCACAAGGTTTTTTATACTGGTCAATTTATTTGCCGAGTTAGGAAACTGTGATACTACAACCTGTTCAAGAGCTTCTATTCTTTGTAGCCAAGTCAAAATCAAGACTGTTTAGACTCTAATAAGAGCACAGACATGGGTAAAATAAATTCAGTGTATCCTACGGTTCCTAAACTTGTAGGAACGATTGACGGACCTTCTGTTTTTTATTCATGAGACATCTGTGTTTTCAAATTTCACTACCTTTAATCAATTTCAAATGTTTAGTGAGTTCAAATTGACAGACCTATGCCCTTGATTTGGAGACATGCTTTGTTGTTTTGTCGAACCAGCCTTTTCGGACATTGAATCCTATTGTTCCAGCATAGCTGACATAATTCATATGCCTGAACGAGGTGATGCCCAGTAGTTATTCTGAGCACTCTTGTTTATACATTGAATGCTTGCATGCTGTGATGTTTGACAACTATCAAACGATTTCAGTAGATAGGGTTTTGGCTATGCATTTGTTCCTCTTGAGGAATCGATGTGTGTTTCCTCGATGACAGTAGAAACGCAAAATAATAACAAGGTGTTGAGTATGTCAGGTTCTTGCTGTCTGCATGGCCATCTTAATAATTTAAAGTCATGATAAGAAAATTTCCCCTTGAAGCATCAAAATTTCTCCAAGTCTAACAACATTGTTTCTCTACATAGGTTTTATAGACTAATTCAACAATACCAGTCACAACATTAGCTTAAATGTATGGTTTTAAAATAGACATTTATTTACATATATCATTTTAATCCCTTCACTAATTTACTAATGCAATACTCTGTGATAATGATTCGCAGAAACAAGTTGTATATTATTCTTTTATGAATTGTATATCAGTCTTCATGGTTGGGTGACGGGCTACGCGCAGGTGGGCTCCAATCTCGCGCCGCTTGACCCCGCCGCTGTCTATAGCCACGTCTGCCTCCGTAGCCTGCGCCCAGCCACACACTACTACATCACGTCTTCGTTGGCCATCTCTTCTCCCTTCCTGCTGTGTATGGATTTTTTTATTTCCAAGCAGGTATGCCAACTCTTGTCCTTTCCTGCTGTATACGGATTTTGATTGGTTGTCCAATTCCAATCTACTCCCCATCATCACAGTCCACTAACGTCGAACTCTTAAGTAGACCGTTTGTGGTTGTAGGAATCTCTTAAGCAAGAACTTAAAAAAAGCCATGGAAAAGTAGAAAACAGTAATGTATGGTTGTCACTTAGTATGGAAAAGAGGCTTTTACACTTGCATTCTTGTGGCTATCTCTCTTGGCTGGCTCTGCTCATCTTGCATTCCTATGGTTGACATGGTCAAACCTGAGTTTCCTATTCCATGTAGAGACTAAAGAAGAAAGCCACTAGATCACTGTGTTTTGATCATTGATGTTCTATGAAGGAAGAGTTACCAATTTCTTTTTCTAGGTGAACATCACAGCAACAGAGAAAGCTGAGTTCAGGACCTCAGCTCAGGCAAGCACGTCTGCACCAGTATTGCATCAGGTGAACATGTAAGTACCTAATTAGCTAGCCTGTATCTGCTTTGTTCAGTTGCAGCAAATAGCTTAGTACTGGTTCTCCCTTGGTGTCAATTCATCACCTGGATAAAGGCGTGTGTCCCTTGGTGTCAGTACCTATGAGTTTATTCATCCATAGTTGTAGCAGTAATAGTTCTTGATGAGTTGGATCTTATCTCTAAAGAATATAAGAGATGTGTGTAGTTGCAGCATCACTTATTGCTGTGATGTACAAGGAAGGTCAGCTGTTGGCTTGTGTGAATTTATATCTTAGCAGTAATAGTTGCTGAGTTATCATGTGACCTGAAAAATATCGGCCAAGGATTTTCACTCTGGCTGGTTCAAACCTGAAAAATGTTTTACTCAGGATCAAACATCACTGCAGACCTTAGAAGTTCAGTGTGTCAGTGACATTGATATGGTGTAAGCAACTAGCCAGAGATTGATGATGTCTTCTATTTTCTATTATTATGTTTTATGTCTTTAATAGCTTAAGGGAGGACACAATTAGTTACTTGAATTTGTATGTTTGGTGTTTCCCTTAGATGCTACTGCAATTTCGGAACCGAGTCTTGTGGTCTGACATGAATATTTCTCCCCCAAATTATTCAAATATATAATGAGAGTTTGTCCAATTCTTTCAATATAATGTCATGTTTCCCGGCCCCAACGGGGAAAATAGTATGCTTTACTGTTATAGTTACATTCGAACAGTCCAGATGCTAAATCAACTTAATCTATGCACGTATTCATAGAACCTATACATTTTCATTTTATGTTCCTTATTTCTTACTCGCTCACTCACTAAGCATAGATATCATTGGAAACAACTTTGCCAGTTCTAAAAATCCAGGAGTTGAAGTCTAAGTAAATGATCTAAAAAAGCATCATTAAAATTAAATAAATCACTGAATCTAGAAGGGATCAAATCACTGAATCACAGAATAGCCTGTACCATCATGCATACTGCTGTTGCATTTGTGTGGATTCACATGCACGTTTTCGTTGTTCCTTGAGGCTGTGAAAGTCCTAATGTATAAGCCTTTTCAATAATGCCATTGTAATTCGAGGTTGACTGTGACATTGTTTTGAGTTTGACTGTGTTATTTTTAGGGCGCTTCATTCACTCATAATGTAAGTTAGACCCAAATTCTTTGACATGTCCATTTGTTGATGTAGTGAAAGTTAAAATATGGGGAAAAGATATGGTCTCATGATGTAAGTTAGTCCATCGTGGGAGTTGTTGGTTTCTGTTTACTGGGTTGCAACATCAATGTTGGTTGCAATAAGAGGTTAATATTAGCATGCTGTCTCATCATTTTTTTAAAAATGTTCATATGTACTGATGGAGACTTGAAAATATCAGGTGCAGCTATATCAGTTTGTTCGGATTTTTATTTTTCCCTTGCTATGAAGCAATGCACAAGCCACTGACTTTTTGGGTTTCCGAACATATTTTCTAGCTTTGTTTTGCATGATTTGTGTTGCTTTGTTTTGTTCATTCTCTGATTGGTAATGTTTTTCTTCTATGCATGTTCGAATTACATGTTTCCACATAGTTGCATTGCATTATGCAGTCCAACTATATCCAGAAATTTCTGATTTACGGCATCACTCATTGTCACACTTGTCAAAGGCTGTGGTGACGCTGGCTATTGAGAAGGGCAGCCATGCTGCTAAGAAGGGACGCTGTCCGCGGAGAGACCTGCGGGCGATAAGGGAAAACTGACAGAGAATGTGTGTGTTGTGTGTGCTCGATATTTTCAGCTCCTCACCAGAATGCTCGCTTCGGTCGAGAATCATGAAGCGAAGGGTTACCAAATAGGCTCCAATGTTATTGTGATTATATTTTAAGGAATGAAAAATGTGGAATTTGTTTTTATCTCTTGATTATAGCCATGCTGGGAGAATTGGTGGCCTTCTATATTGTTTTGTTGTCGGTGTTTTGGTCATTCTGTTACGAATTTATGAAATATGAATGGCTCCCGTTATGTATAAGTGGAGGAAGATTTATGCCATGAAAATCCAAAATAGGTATATAGAAGAAATTTTAAACACAAGTGAATTTTATGAGATAACAAAAATGAAAATTTTATGAGTATAAAGCAAAAAAAAAAGTTTCCTATGGATAGGAAAACATCGCTCATATGTATGTTATCGAGGTATCATTTTTTTGTTGTTGCAACACACAGGAATTTGAAATTATAGGGGTCAGAGCTTAAATTTCCTATATGGATAGGAAAACACGTCGCTTTCTTTACGTTTTCAAATCTTTGTTGGCAGTATTACCCATGTGACAGGCACTAATATTTACATATATATACTCGAACCTGTGTATAGGATGATATGGAGATGCGAGGGAACTTATTCGTGGATTTATTGGTGCACGAAAGAAATGGATATCGGAGATTTCTTTCTGTCGTGATAAAACATTATCTTAGCCGCATCACGAAAAGGTATATACAGTTGAGTTTGTGAGCCTGCGACGCCGCGCTCTCTGTGACTGTGTTAATTTCACAAACTTTGCTTTTTGGATTAAATATCACTTTAACGTCGGTATTTAATTTTACAGTATTGTTATCTTATCGTGCGATCCGTGTGTTTTTAATACAAAAATTTAGTTGTCCCGTAGCAACGTACGGGCATGCTACCTAGTATACTCATAAATGAGTGTAGTGCAGTGGCACGACAAATAAGTGTGTAGTATAGTGATAGGGTGCTGTTGTATGAACTGAAGGTTTCAGGTTTAAGTCTTGAGAAGCATCTTTTTTTTTTGGTTTTCTAGAAACGATTAATATTTATAGATGGCCCTCCCGTGTTAATTGATTTACATGAAAAATGTCCATCTCTAGAAATAGTTTATGTACTAGTGGACTCAGTGGACTCTAGTCAGTATTGACATAATTGTCGTCGGATATATTTTATTTTCTAAAAATTATTCAATTCTGCCATTATATGAAAAATAACATAAAGTAATCATAAATCTCCGTCTAAGTTGACCATCTATACCATTATGAACTATACTCTAAAGTAATTAAAAAAAACTGCATCTGAATTAATGACCCTGCTACTCCCTCTATATTTTATTACTCCCTCCGTTCCTTTTTACATGTCACGTTAATTTTGTCCTATGTCAAACATTAGTATCTTTGACTAACTATTTAAAAAATCCTTATAAGTTCACAACATATGAATTATATATTGTGAAAGTATTTTCAATAGTGAATCTAAAAACATAAATCCTATAACATTAACCTATATAAATTTTTATAAGTTCTTTAAAATCAATGGTCAAAGATACAAATGTTTGACTTAGAACAAAACTAATACGACATGTAATAAAAAAGAAAGGGAGTACATATTGTATTAGCTTTGTCCTAAGTCAAACATTTGTATCTTTGACCACTAATTTCAAAAAATTTATATATGTTCATGATATAAGATTTATGTTTTTAGATTCACCATGAGAAATATTTTCATAATATATAATGCATATGTTGTGAAACTATAAGATTTTTTTAAAATAAATGATCAAAGATAGTAATGCTTGACTTAGGACAAAACTAATGTGACATGTAAAAGAGAATGAAGGGACTATTTAAATAATATAAATAACATCTTAAATTTGTGGTCATAAAAGAAATAAATTTAATATCCCTTCAAATCTAATCTAAATTGCTAACATGTGCTATTATTAAATATTTAAACAACCCTAAGTTATGCATTTTATATATTTCTAAGTTACTCGCTTCTATTGTTATAAATTCAAAATAACTTAAAATAAAGGTATATGCTGTGCCAGTCATAGTATACATGCATGAAGCCATGAATGATTTATTAGCAATCGTTAGCTTCCTTAACCACTATATCGGAACGATGCTAATAATTTTTAAATATATATATATATATATATATATATATATATATATATTAATACCCATGATAATAATTTATGTAAGTTGTTTCTTTACATATGTTTAAACATTGTAACTAAATTATTATGACATATCTAAATCAATAGTATATTTGAAAACACTCTATATTTCAGAAAAGTATTGCTACAAATATAGTATAATTATTTGATAAGAAAATATAGCATCTTGAGTAGTGAAGGATGTTATTTCTAACCAAGTGGCTATGACGACCTCATTGGTCTTTGATATTTCTTTGTTGTAAACAATAACTAGCAGAATAAAATATTAATATCCTCTTGATGTTATCACCATTGGCCCTTTCTAGATCTCACTTTGAGCTCTCTTGCCGAGGTTGAGCACTGTGGTGTGGGTTTAGACGTTCGTTTATGCCGGCCTACTCCATAAAATCCTTATTTTCTTTAACAAAAACACAAAAAAATATAGATTTAATAAAATGCACAATAAACACAAGTGTTTCAATTTAATTTGATAATTTTTTTAACAACTAATAAGAACAAAAAGTGAAAGTGAAAAAAAAATCATGACATCATGAAATGTTATGATACTAAAAGTGACCATAACTTAAGCTAAAGTAAGGTTTAACAAAGTTCATTGAAGACACATGGAGGTGCCATGCAAAAAAAGATTGATTACAGACATAGATGGAAGAAACACATATAGTAATTGATAAAATTATCATAACCGGATAGAGATTATCAAACATTTATATATGCATTGTGTTAGAGAATGAAAAGAGAGCACGTGTACACTTGTAATGCTTATGTCTTGTACTCCCTCCATTCCAAATTATTGACGTTTTGGCTTTTTCTTAATGTATTGCTTTTACTATGTATCTAGACAAATCTAAGTGCATAGCAAACACAATGCATATAGAAAAATCAAGTTAAACGTCTTATAATTTGAAACGGATCGGAGGGAGTAGAATTGTTAGTTGGAGTACAACGTGGACATGTAGGGCTGTCTTCCATTCCACACAGATATTTCAGGCCAACCTTACTTTTTCCAACCCGATCTACATTAATTCAATGCATATCCCATTTCTTCGGGCACGACAGAGATCGTTGTGGTTTGAACTAGGCCTCCGACTCTCCGAGTCTAAGCACTGACGATTCAGCATGATCCGAAGTCCGAACGGTCGGGGTTGGCCACTTACGTGCTTGATGCACTGCAATCGTCACTGCAATCGTCGTAGCCCGTAACCATCCTAGTATCTCGCCGTACCGGGCTGGCGGCTAGCATAGGGGACAGCGTGTGCGGCGGTCAAAACGCGACACAGGGAGCTGGCCGGAGCAGTAGCCAGCATTAGACCGTCCGTTGTCTGCTTGCGTGAACAACGCACTCAGCTGGGCCTGGAGGCGACGGCCGGTCGTTTATTTGTCCATGGATTCCACGCCCGTCGCTGTGCTCACGCACGCACGTCGCTCGATCGACTTCACCGGAAGCTTCCACGTAACACGCTGATGATGATGAGCCCCGCCACCACCAGCTCCATTTCCGCTCGCCTATATATAGCCTTTTCTGTGCGAAAATGGCTAGCTGCACTGCATGCACCTTCTCACTAGCTAGTCTTCTCCAAGGCGCTTAGCCGCTTAGGTAGGTAGCCGGCGGCGAGCTCGTCATGGACGGCTGCAGCAGCTGGTTGCCATTCCTAGGCGCTGGAATTGGCGACGGCGTATCGAGGTAAGATTAAGAACGCTTGGCTCATAGCTATACTCCTACATGTAGCTTGATGATCCAGGCAAGCAGCTAGCCAATATTGGTAGTAGGTATATTCTTAAGTTTGACCGTCAGGCGACACTTGAGTCTTAAGTTACAATTTTCTTTTCTGTTATTTTGCTTGTGCAGCAGGAGTGGCTCGGAGGTGCAGCAGAAGCAGGACCTGCCGATTAGCTCGCAAGTGGAGGAGCAGCTCCAACAGGCAACTATCATATCATGCATGCACGCTCATAATCAGCAGCTGTTTATTTTTTTTGTACTACATGAAATTAGTATGCGATCTTCAATCGACCTAGTAACCTCTAGAAATGAGTTTTTTTTTCCTGTTTGACTATGTATGCCTATGCATGCTTCATTCTTGCATCGTTCTTGGTGGCCGCAGTTCTACTTGCTGATGGACATGGAGAAAAATGGACACACAGAGCCAGAGGTGGTGCCCTCGTCTGAATCATCCATGTTCCGCTCCTTCTCTGGAAGTCCCGACGAGATCTCGTCGCTCAAGCAACGTAGCAGCAACAACACCACTGCAAACTCTTGCCACCACCTGGCACCTGCAGAGGTCTCTTCCCAGCAGAGACAGCTCTCCCCAGTCACCTACGGCAGCGACCGCCACTATGACCAACAGTGCTATGGCAACCTTGACAAGATCCTAAACCTGGACGAATTCAACTGCCAAGAAGCTCACAACGAACGAGCGCAGCTCAAGAACGGCCATGGCGGCGCGTTCATGCCCTACGTCCGCCACCTCAGCCCGAAGAACAAGCCCAATAAGCCAGGCTCCGGCGGGCAGAGGGCGATCAAGGCGGCCATGTCAGCTGTGGGATGGATGCACATGGTCAGGCTTGCCCAGTGGCGGCAGTGCTGCTACCAGATGGAAATGGCAGTAGCGCCGCCCACCGGCGGGAGCAACTGCAACCAGCAGCTGCACGTTTTGTCGGAGCGCAAGCGCCGCGAGAAGCTCAACGACAGCTTCAGGGCTCTCAGGACAGTGCTCCCCCCTGCATCCAAGGTACTTATTGGCCACTCGATTCATCCTCTGTCTCCTGCATCAAGTTATCTGTCAGACCATTTCCATTTCTAAAAGAAATACATATTGCTTTGTCGTGGCAGAAAGATAAAGCATCCATACTGATCAGAGCAAGGGACTACGTGAGCACTCTCGAGTCTCGAGTGTCTGAGTTAGAGGAGAAGAACAGGATGCTAATAGAGTTGCTGCACCGCCATGACAATGGAGGAGATCCAGGCGATGTTTCTGGCAAAAAGATTGAGGTCGATATCGATATCAATAGAGAATCATGCGCGGTAAAGGAAACATCACAGGAATTTCGCCTGAAGATAATGGTAGGGTCAGAGTGCAATGCCATGGATGCTGTAGTTAGTATACTTGAGTGCCTCAAGGAGATAGGGGACGTGAGATTGTTATCCATGGACACGGGCAGCAGAGCCACCACCTTAACATTACAAATGAAGGTATAAATATGCTTATCATGTTTGATTTATGAATAAAATGGAGGTATACATAAATATCCTTAACCTGCATGAATTTTGAGTTTAAGTTCATATTTTTTCACACCAATGTGATGAGAGTATTTAGTTTGACTTTAGATATGAAGAGATTATATTTGGACACTAACTGTTCAACAATTTTTTGAGGTTTGCAACTCGCACAAATTTCTCATACGACACACATCACATGATTTGGATTCTCAATCAAGAAGTCAGTTTTGTTATTAGGAAAATGTGAAAAGGTAGAGGAGTATTTTCCATTCTGAATTTCTGATAGAATGCATAGTCTTGGTTGTTGAATTGAAGATAAATAATGGTGTGGACTTTTTTTGGTTGTTTCCCAAAAAGATTCTAAGAACAGTGAATTCATGATATCATACTTGTTGAACTTGAATGTCATATAGTTCCCCTCGTCAAGACTGTCTTGTACAAAACCGGCTCTGTTAGCCTAATTTGTAGGTTTTGGCGCGGCCTCCTTGGATATGTATTGTTCTTTTCATTCAAAATATGGTTTGTTTGCTTATCAGTTTTCTCAGTCGATCAGTTCATCAATGAACTAATCATTATTTAACGATCCCTTTTTTATGAACGTCAGTGAATCTGATCTCTTCCAATATTAATGCTGCAGTCTAGCAGATGGTATGACAATATCCTGAAGGAATATGTAATAAAGAGTGTCAAGGGCGCCATGAAGTCAAAGATAGAGACAAGCTAAGCTTTTCTACGATCGTTCGGTTCAAATGGGTGTGAGATTGAATTTTGTGGTTTTTGACAAGATCAATTAAACAAAGTTACCAGACATTAATGAAAATAAACCAAAATGTCAAACGTATCGTTATATTCAAGGAGATTGATTTTTGATATCATTGAGTCTTGAGCTGAATGTGGAAGTCAATGGAGTAACCAAGAAAAAGCTCTTATAATGATCTTCAATTTTGAATGGTATCCTAATACTATAAGACTCACTACTGCTGAAATACACATCATACGTGCCTTCTCATGAATCTAATCCATGCTGGTTATCGAATCGCAAGACCGCATACCTACTCAAAAGTATCCGTGTCGGTTAGGTAGCTGATGCAGTTATGATGCAAGTATTAGCTTGTTGAAGGACAGAGAACAACGACAAGAGGAGGTGAATGGGAGACGAATCTATTTATTTTCTTCCAATTTCGGCAGCTGTTCCAGATCAATTCTGAAAACACTCACAAAAACCGGATTCTCCAAAATGAGTTCATGAAGGCCAACAGGTGACCAGATGCAAGAAACCTTAGAGAACACAGCGGGGAAGAAGGGAAAGCTAATCGAGCACGAACTAGCAAAAAACCCGAAAACTCATATCACACTAGATATGTCCAGTGTGCATACCGGTCTTACCAGACTTGTCTGGTATGGACAAGATAGCACTAAGTCACTTTGGGAGAAAAAGTGAAAACCCTATCAAACGTGTCCAAAAGTTATGAAATTTGAGACACAAGCTCACAAACTATCGCAATCGATGCATTTTTTATTGTATTCCTCCTCACTTGGTTGGAGCATTGCTGCTCGCAAGTGAGGAACAACGTTACTGGAGTCTTGCAAAGGCTCAGGGAAGCTCTTCTCTTGAGCCTGTAGATAGCCTGTAGGGTTCTTTTTGTGGAGGTAAGGTCGTTTTTTGCCTTAGTAAAAGGCGTGTGTATTTTTCTAAGAGATTTGGAGTGTGGGTGTGTGTTGTAAGGGCTCTTGCCCCTTTTTTCTTCTTAATACAAAGATACGTAACTCTCCTGCATGTTCGAGAAAAAAAGACACAAGCTCATAGGACCTTAAGGAAGCAACCCACCAAATTTCAGCTCCAAATTCAGAGGTTTGAATACCAGAATTGTCTAGTATTCACATCAGACATGTCCGGTACGTATGTGCAATGTACAACTAAATATTTCAAGAAAAAATCGCTAATTTAAATCAACTCTGATCGATCTAAAACTTTGCAGGGGAATTACTGGGGGTGTTAAGAGGATATTCTCAGAGCATCAACACCAAGAACTCAAAGGAACTCAGTCAATCTCGGAAACCAAATCCAAAAAGGGGATTTTCCAAAAAAAATCCTTCCCAAGGGTGGATTCTTACGCTCGAGATGAATCTGGCCAAATCCTTTGGCAAATTAGTTCATCATGGGTCTTTGCACGAATCCAACAACTCAAACCATCCCCAAAAGTGCTGGAATGCAAAACTCAGAAACAGAGAAGGGAGGGCAACCGGAGAAGGAAAACTCAAAGCCAACACTGTTGATTGCTTTTTCTCCCCTACAAAACGCAACGACTCCACGCCTAGCCAGGCTGTCCACGTTGCCTCCATTATTCTCCTCTGTTGGATCTTGCATCCTATGGCTTCCCATCATTCTCTCTAGCTTCTTCGGCTTCTCCTCGCTTTTTCTTTAGCTTCTCCGGCTTCTCGCTCGAATCCAGCGAAACGAATATATATCTAGCTTCCGCTTTCCTTCCCGAAGCTTTTGCTTCTCCTTCCCCTCCTCTCCCACTCTCCTATCCGCTTGCTCCCTCTCTCTTGATGTGACTAGGGCGATGGCCACTGGCGTAAGCAGGGCGGGGTGATTGCGGCCGCCCTCAATGCAAATAAAGATCGAACTTGAGACACAGATTTTTACGTGGAAAACCCTTGCGGGAAAAACCACGGGCACCAACCGGTGATCTTCACTATATGATGAGAGTTTACAGAACACAGGGAATACAATGAGTCGTCAGCTCTTCCCGTGCGGCTTACAAGATGTATTTATAGGACGGACTGACTGCAGTCAAATACTGAAACAAATCGGCTAATAAACATAACCCAAACCACGGGTGCTCCAGGCGTCCCCGCAAGACTCACATTAGAATTCGGATCATACTCTAACAAACTCCACCTTGAGACGAATTCCATCTTGCAGCGAATGAAGTATCATCAATCAACTCACTTCAATAATAAATAATCACCGATGCCAAAAGTCACTAGGACTTAAACTGTAATACCAACTAAGCTTGAGCATGTCACAGAACCGACCAATTTATAAGAGCACAAGTACAAAAACAATCGCCGAAACGATTAAATTCTCGAACTTGAGCCCATATAAACCCGGTAGTCAACCGAAATCTCGAAGGATTTCAAACCAACTTGCATACAACCAAGATCACAGTAATTCAACATAACATATCGTACGTTACAACATTTTGCATACGTTCGCAAATAGGTTACATCATCACAGAGTCATTGTTATTACAAAACAAGTCTTGTAAACATGCGGAAGCAAATAGTTTACTCACACCCCGAGTTCAAATACACATACTGGTTTGCTGATCACGGCCCGCAAAAGCATTCAGATAAGAGAACGGAGATCATGCCCATGATCTAGTCTTCATCACTCGCCTGGTGGAGACAATACTTGCAGAATCCCTGATATAGAAGGTCATCTGCAACAAGAGGGAATAAACCCTGAGTACGGGAATGTACTCAGCTAGACTTACCCGTCGGAAACCAAACAAATGACACCAAGGATTATGCATAGCTTAATGTAGTGGAGCTGGCTGACACTTTCTTTTTGCAGAAAAGCATAAGTAGTATGATCAACTCTTATCCTGACTAGCAGTGACTTTTTAACCATTAACCTGTTAACTACATTAGCACCTATACTAAGCAATCATTTTATTAGGGTACAAACATTAATAACCATATCAGGTATTCATTGTGGCAACCTTATCATCATCATCCATTTAACCATATCGTTAAATTAATTGAATCTACGTTGCCGCTGCTCAGTCAAGTTCTCACTATCCGGGAGAGATGGCGATTTGAATCGATTCCTATCCAGCTGGAGGGGTATTCCTAAACACAAACCCTACTTCCCCCGTCAGGGTCGCAACAAGTCACCTTTGGTATAATTTAGGAGTCACGGGTCCGAACAGATCGGCATTCTCAGAGAACCACTCTGCCAAGGTTGTTCGGGACTCTAACCCGCCTTGGACTTATGCCAATGGCTCTCCACACATCCTTACTACCTCCAGAGTGCCGCCACTGCTCGCGTTCCCGGCCTAAATCGAGCTACTAGGCTTTGCGGTCGGAACGACTTATCCGGCCAGCTAAGTGTTAGGCTGCGTTCAACATAACATGAGGACGTACAGCGTATCGGTCCTTAAACGACACAGATGGAGTCACTATGTTCAAACCTACACAAGACCCCGCCCGGTCTTAATTCATTATTCACATGGTTCTTTTCCACGATAGCAAATATAGCCAACCGTGATCCACCTCATCCTAAAGCTCGCAGGTGATAGGAAATCACCTGACTTCTACCGCACTAAGCATGGCTAAGCATTTAACCCGTTCCTGAACTTAAATAGGATTCCAGTGCGATATCTGGACAAGGAAGGATATATAATGCAGCAATTGGTTCCAACCAATTCCTATACTTAATGCATCATCAACAATAAAAGATACTCAATGTATTTGTAAAAACATGGGAGGCTTAATATGCTCTGGGGCTTGCCTTTCAGGAACGAGGAAGGCTGGTGGTCAGGGCACTCGGGCAATTCCTCCGCGGCGACCGCTTCGTCGGTTTCCTACACCTTGGGTTCCTCCTCCTAGTTGGCTCCCTCGAACTCCAACAACGTCACTCCCTCCGGCACACCTATTGCATGAATGCGCAAGATAAATATCATGGATGCACATGAACGAATGTCAGGGATGCTCGGGGAATGCACATGTTCGCTGTAGTTTTGATATTCCAACTTAAGCCCTATTCAAATCACTTTACTTACCAAGTTTATACAACCTAATGTATAATTGCTCATCTTCAGTTAATGACCTAGCACCTGCACCTAAGCATATTCTCAAGTTAGGCTAACCCCTAACAATCAACGGAAACATTGCATCGAGCATACACTCAAGCATTTGTATATCAGCAAAATGAAGACTATGTAGCGGTACAGTAAACTAGCCATAACTAGAGATTTACAAATCCAATTGACATGCAACAAGACAATATGGAAAGCTTATGAAATTGTATACAATTCATTTTCAGACCTCCAAGCATGATTCAACACTTTACCAAGTCGAATTCATAAATCAACAGAACTCTGTCCTCACAAGGCAGAGAATAAGCAAAAACTAGAACCTAACTTTAAACAGCTGTAGTTTCTAAACTACTATGCCAAATGCCCTCAAATTTTGACAGGAGCTAGATACATAAATTATCTACAACTCTTGTATTCATTACAATCACAGAAAACCAAAATATCCTGGGGAGCTTTCTAAAGTCCCCAGATCTGTCCAGAGGGACATATTGCAAACGAAATAATTAGTAACTCAAGATGTAAACATATAATTGGACGAAACTAAATCTACTCACATGTCACACATATCACAAGAACACCAGAAAGTAGGGTGTTCATTCCCAAAACATTTCCTCTAATACCTTTCTTAATTTATTTAATTAATTAGAGGAAATAGTAAACATATATGAAAGCTACACCATTAAATCTACAAAAATTACAGTAGACACTACATGCCCTAAGTAGACTACCATAAAAATTTTACACCATTTTAGTAAGTACAAC
The DNA here is from genome assembly GCF_019320115.1 of Miscanthus floridulus. Classification (NCBI taxonomy): domain Eukaryota; kingdom Viridiplantae; phylum Streptophyta; class Magnoliopsida; order Poales; family Poaceae; genus Miscanthus; species Miscanthus floridulus. The sequence goes on from NC_089596.1 coordinate 36,139,449, forward strand.
AGCCTACACAAAAATGGTAAGGCAGAATGACTCAAAATGGCATAATTAGGAAACCTTAGTGAAAAGTGTCAAGCAATAGATTTCATATTTTTCCTAGCATCCTTAAGGTACTAAGATACTACCTACCAAGTTTCATGGCCATAGGATTCATAGATAATTTACAAAAATTCACACAAGTATCTACCCATGATAAAAGGAAAATCTATAGCTCAAAAACTACGCATGCAATGTCTCTCAAATTTTAACCAAAGCTTCTACTAAGCAATACTAGCTTACCCACAAAATTTCACAATTTTTGGATCACAGAAACTCAAGATATGATTTAAACAATTTTACATGCATTCAAAAACACTTTTCAAGTTCCTATTTAATTCATCCAAAATTTCTACATAAAGTGCTCAAGACATATTTTTGTTAAATACTAGACCTAACTGTGAGTCTAACAAAATTGGAAGTACTCAATTTGGATCTACCAATTTGGAGTTACAAAAATCACAAATCAGCATTCAAAACTGCATTTTTGAACTAGCCCTAGGAATGCACAGCCACTGCCGTGTGGGTCCCGGTGTCAGCCGACCCCACCCGTCAGCGAGACAAAAATAGAGGAAACGGCTGCGACGGCGTGGAAGATGGCGTAGCTCACTGGCGGCGGCTCTACGGGCGACGCGGAGGGTACCTCCGTGCTCGCCATGACCTACCGCGTCCAATGACCTACTAACCCTAAGCTCTAGCGGACTCTAGGTACCCCGGCCTCGGAGCGCGGTGGCTCGGCCATGGCGCACGGCGGGGCTCCGGCGAAGTCCGGCCATGTAGGGCGCGGCCAAGCACGGTATGAGCTTCTAGGACTTGCGGGGAAGCTAAGGGGAGGAAGAAAAGAGGATGAGAGGGCTCCAGTGGCGGTCGACCACGACGAGCACAACTCCGGCGAGGTTGCGTTCATGGCGGTGGCGACGGATTAGCCAAATGCGACCAGTACCTTAGGTTCTCCGGCACAACAGCAAGGTGTATGAGCTAGAGGAAGCTACGGTTGAGCTGTTGGCGGGAGCTGGCTGGCTGCGGTGCCACGGCGAGCAGGCGCGAGCACGGCGGAGCAAAGGCGGAGCTGCTGCGGTGCTTCGGGCGAGCAGAGGAAGCAACGTAGGAGGCAGAGCACGTGCAGGCGAGTGGAGAGGCAGCAGGGCGTCGTCCATTTCAAGCTGGCCAGCGCACGGCGCGGTCAGGCCAAGTCGAGCGCGTGGTGGCCACGCGGCGGCAACCTCCTGGCCACGGTCGGCCATGAACGGTCTGGTCAGAATGGCCATCAGGCCTGATGAAGCCGACTGACAGCGCCATTTGGAGCCGATGGATTTCCGAATCCTTTGATCATTAGCGCAAACTACCTAAGCAAAAGTTGAAGCCCTATGTTCCAGCTACAAAACTCATTTAGAGACCAAAGTCTAATTCGCAAAGGATGGAGAGTAAAATCATGCCAAAGTTGGCTCAACAAACTGGAAATGTATTTAGGACTTAGAAAAATTTTCAAGTGTTGAGTCCACCATCAATGCTGACTTGTGGGTCCTTTTGGAGCATGTTGTGCACTTTTTCATGACTTGGCTTCTAAACAAAGTTTGTTCCTTATTAAATTTGCTACAACTTTGCTTTAGGTTGCTCAGCCATGCAAACATCCTAAGCTACACTTTTTAAATAGTCAAACATAGGAGCTCTAGGGGTCCAAATTGGTCAACCATGACTTGGAAACCTAATTAGGCAAAATGATCAACATGAACAATGTTCCAAATGACATCCTAAGTATAACTAAGGTTCTTAGGAGAATAATTGGCCACACCATACATTGGTCACACAAGAATTAGGCATCACAGGCATTGAAACATGGAAGAACAAGTGAAGTGTTACCTTTGTTTCAAGGCCATGTTTCATATGTTTCATGAGTGTGTTGCATAGAACTAACTAACCTTGTTTCACTAAGGGAGTGGCACATGTTGCACTTAAGTGTTGCACACTTTATATTTCATAAAAGAAACAACACACATGAAATATACAACATGTTGCAATGTTTCAAAATCATGTTTCATGTGATATAAGTTCACGAATGGATGCATGATGCTCATGTTCATGAAATGCAGTGCAAACGTGGAAGCTAAACACCTGGGGTGTTACAGCCCTCCCCCCTTATAAAAATCTCGTCCCGAGATTTGAAAAGCGTACCATTGTTGATAGAATTCCTTATAACCATCCCTCAAATAATCTTCCCTTTCCCACATTGCATCGCGTTCACTACCCTGATTGCTCCACATGACTTTGTAGAACTTGACTACCCGACTCCGAGTCACTCGCTCACGAGTGTCAATCACTCGAACCGGCTTTTCTTCAAAGGTCAAATCAGATTTCAACTCGATATCCCCCAATGGAACTCTCTCTTCAGGGACGCGAAGACATTTCTTCAATTGGGATACATGAAAGACATTGAAGATAGCACTCATCTCAGGAGGTAATTGAATCTTGTACGCCACCTTACCACTTTGTCCAATGATTTCAAACGGACCAACATATCTCGGCGCAAGCTTTTGCTTCACACCAAAGCGTTGGACACTTTTCATAGGTGAGACTTTTAGATAAACGAAGTCTCCAACTTCAAACTCAATAGGTTTTCTTCATCGACCAGCATAACTTTTCTGCCTAGCTTGAGCTGCGGCCATGTGGGTTTGGATAGTACGGACTTGTTCTTCGGCTTCTTGAACAAAATCAATTCCATAATATCTCCTTTCACCGGCTTCTACCCAGTTCAACGGGGTTCTACACTTCCAGCCATACAAAGCTTTAAACGGTGCCATCTTTATGCTCTCTTGATAACTATTATTGTATGAGAATTCAGCTAGGGGTAACCATTTTTCCCATGAGCCCTTAGCCGAGATGACACATGCTCTCAACATATCTTCTAAGATTTGATTCACTCGTTCAGTTTGTCCATTGGTTTGCGGATGATAGGCAGAACTTCTTACTAGTTTAGTTCCTAATAATCCGTGCAAGTGCTCCCAAAAGCGAGCAGTGAACTATGGTCCTCTATCCGAGACAATAGTACGAGGGATCCCATGCAGTCGGACTATCTGGTTAAGTATAACTTCGCATAGTCGGTTGGACGAAAGTCTATGCGGACAGGAATGAAGTGTGCCGACTTGGTCAGTCAGTCCACAATCACCCAAATGGAGTTAAAATTTCTCTGAGTAGTAGGGAGCCCAACTATAAAATCCATACTGATCTCTTCCCATTTCCAACCTGGAATAGAGAGTGGCTGAAGTAATCTAGCTTTCATGTGTACAGCCTTGACCCGACAACAAGTGTCACATCTAGCCACATAAGCGGCTATCTCTTTCTTCATTTTGGTCCACCAAAATCGAGGCTTCAAATCATGATACATTTTACTACTACCAGGATGAATAGATAATTTAGAGGAATGAGCTTCGGATATGATTTGATTTCTAAGCTCTCTATCCTTCGGAACTACCAACCTGTCCTTGAACCATAACACGCCTTCCTCATCTACTCGAAAATGTTTGGTTTCTTGCTCTTTCATCTTGCACTTGATGTGAAACACACCTGCATCTGTCTTCTATAGCTCGATAATTCGACTCTGTAGAGTACAACTGACAGTGATGTTGTGAAGGACTACAGGATGAAGGAGCTTTGACAAATGGACATCACTCTCAATCAATGAGTGACAATGAGACTTTCTGCTTAAGGCATCCGTGACGACGTTTGCCTTGCTAGGGTGATAGTGCACTTGGAGGTTATAATCCTTGATCAACTCGAGCCATCTTCTCTGACGCATATTTAACTCTGGTTGAGTGAAGATGTACTTGAGACTTTTATGATCAGTGTAGATGTTGCACACATTGCCAAGTAGATAATGTCTCCAGGCCTTCAAAGCATGAACAACTACAGCGAGTTCCAAATCATGCATGGGATAATTCACCTCATGCTTCCGAAGTTGGCGAGAGGTATAAGCAATGACTCTACCCTCTTGCATAAGAACACCTCCTAACCCAATACCTGATGCATCACAGAACACATCAAAAGGTTTCTCGATATCTGGTTGTGCCAAAACCGGAGCCAATGTTAGAAGAGTTCGCAGGGTATGGAAAGCCGTATCACACTCGGAAGTCCAGACAAACTTCATGTCTTTTTGCAGCAATCGAGTCATAGGCTTGGCTATTTTAGAGAAATCTGGAATGAAGCGACGATAATAGCCAGCCAACCCCAGAAAACTCTGAACCTTGTGCACCGAGATTGGAGCCTTCTAGTTCAACACTTCTTGCACCTTGGTGGGATCCACCATAATTCCACCATCGGACAACACGTGTCCATGAAAAGGTACCTCACAAAGCTAGAATTCACATTTGCTGAACTTTGCATACAGCTGGTGTTCTCGCAATCTAGTGAGAACCACCCGTAAATGTTCAACGTGATCTTCTTCATTCTCAGAATAGACCAGGATATCATCTATAAATACCACCACAAATTTGTCCAACTCGGGCATAAACACCGAATTCATCAGATACATAAAATGTGCGGGGGCATTGGTCAATCCAAAAGACATAACCAGGTACTCATATAAACCATATCTTGTAGAGAATGCTGTTTTTGGGACATCCTCAGGCCGAAATTTGATTTGATGATACCCAGATCTCAAATCAATCTTGGAAAAGACTTTTGCCTTAGACAACTGATCAAATAAGATATCTATGCATGGCAGAGGGTACTTATTCTTGATTGTAACTGCATTCAAGGGTCTATAATCTACACACATGCGTAGAGATTGATCCTTCTTCTTCACAAAGATGGCTGGGCACCCCCACAGAGATGAACTAGGGCAGATAAGGCCTTTCTTTAGCAGTTCATTCAACTGGGTCTTAAGTTCGGCTAGTTCATTAGGAGGCATTCTATATGGCCTTCTAGAGATGGGAGCTGTACCAGGAAGCAACTCTATCTTGAATTCTACTTCTCGATTCGGGGGCAATCCAGGTAAATCATTGGGGAAAACATCCAGAAAGTCACACATGACAGGGATATCTGCCAGAGACTTTGCTTGCACCGCATTGGTTGTGCAAGAAAGATTGATGTCCCTGGGTAACTGTACTAGAAAACCCTCCTGATTGCTAGGATCTCTGAGCATAACTACCCTAGTCGATGTATCGATAAGTACTCCATGACGGCTCATCCAGTTCATTCCCAATATCACATCGATATCTAGCCCCGGTAAAACTACCAGATCAACCTGATAACTTCGCCCCTCTATCTCAATTTGTACGTCCCCAACTACTAGCTTGGTTGGGATAATACCACTGGCAGCCCTAATACAATAACCCTCACCCTCCACAGTATATGTTTTCTGCATAAACTTGGATGCAAATGATGGACTAATGAAGGAATGCGAAGCACCTGAATCAAATAGTACAACTGCGGGGTGTTGGTCAATCAGAAACTTACCGGCAGTCACTACCTCTCCTGAAGGAATCTTAGTAATATTAGTGTGGTTCACTTGTCCCTGATGGCCACCCTGGTAATTCTTCTTCTTAGGGTAAGGGCACTCCCTTGCCCAGTGGCCTGTCTTGTTGCAGTTCTAGCATGGCATGTTGCTTGGTGGAGCCCTGGAACTACCCTGACTGGTCGTGCCCTTGGGAAGAGCAACTGTAAATGCCTTGCGAAACCCAGTCTTGGCGGGATTCTTCTTCTGTGGTGGGCGAAACTTAGTGGCCGACGCTGGAGGACGGAATGGAGCCCTTTGTGCGACGGGAGCCTTAGATTGTGAGGCACCCGCCTCATAGGCCCTCTTACGACTTTTTGAAGCCGCATATACAACATTGTTGTTCTCTTGCGATAAGGCATCACTCACAAACTCATTAAAATGAGCACACTTGCAATTTCCCATGGTCTTCATCAGTTTGGGGCTAAGTCCCCGCTTGAAGCTAGCAATCTTCTTAGCATCGGTGTCCACAAACTCGGTAGCGTACCTTGCAAGGTTGTTGAAAGCTTGCAGGTATTCATTCAGGCTCTTGTTCCCCTGAGTCAGCTTCATGAACTCTGTATGTTTGATCGCCATAAGACCAGGAGGAATGTAATTTCCCCTGAAAGCAGACTTGAACTGATCCCAAGTGATTTGGGCATTAGCAGGCATAGTGGACCGATGATGACTCCACCAAATGCCAGCCGGCCCATGCAGTTGGTGCGACGCGTACTCAGTTTTTAGCACTTCAGTCAAGCGGAGCAGACGGAACTTCTGCTCGAGAGTATTCAACCACTCATCAGCTTGTAGAGGCTCCTCAGCCTCCTTGAAGATTGGGGGTTTCGTGTCAAGGAAATCCTTGAAATCACTGTATTGATTTGGATCCAGTCCTTGGCGTGGACCACGGCCATCACGATTCACAATCGTACGGAGGGCCTCGGCCATAGTGCGCTGTCCTTCCGCAAGCATTGCTATTAGTTCCGTTGGTGTGGGTGGTGGTGGCGGAAGATCATCATCATCACTCGCACCGGTGGAACGAGTACGAGGCATCTGCACCATGCGCAACCAGTAATTATTGATGATGTCAGCACATTGGAGAGGAACAATATAATCGTGCCAAACTATATTTACTGACGAGAATCAAAACTTCATACAATAAACAGAGGCAATAATTCATTCTCCAATCACCACATCATCAAGTAGATTACTAGCACCATACGCAGTGCATTCCAACATGACAAGTTTTAAACTTCACCATAACGTTACGCATCCTGAAGGGAGCGAATTAAAGTACATTACAAGTATGACTACAAAAGCTTAACTAGTGAGACTTGCTAACGAACTACTCGTCGAAGTGATCACTGTCCACATCGGAGACACCTTGGACTTCTTCTGGGTATTCCTCTTCTTCTAACTCTAAAGAAGCATCTCTGTGATGGGTCACACGATCCAATTCTTGTGCAGCCTCATCTCTCGCAATAGTGAGGTGCATCAGCTGGTTATGAAACTCGTCTCTCTCGCGTGCGGTTTGACCCCACTATTGCAGACGATAATTTGCAATACCGCGAATCTCCTCAACTTCATGCTGAGAGATTGCACTTTATACTTGGGATAAGCAATTATAAGGGAGGGAGTAATGCAATATGAATGTCATGAGTGAATATGATGCATGCTCGTTCCGTACGTCCTCACAAACCTAAGAAATTTAAGCTTTAGCGGAATATACGGTGGCATACATATGTTCTCTCAATTAGCGGTAACTAGTCGATCTACACGGTGTGTTGTTAGCGTACCTGCAGAAAAACTTCATTGCAGCCCAACCCAACAAGATATAATGCTAATTACACAAGTAGTACTAAGATACTCTCCATATATACATCCCCCGATATATATACTTCGGTATCCAAACTACCCGACAAATGTACCCACAATTAAGTACCTTCACATATACATGTATTCAACATGTAAATACTCCAGTAACCACAACTAGCTCTCCCCTAGACCGACGGTTGGACGGTCATGCTCTCGCAACTCACACTTACTTTAGCGTAGAGGCAATTGATCCATACATTACCATTCAAACGAATGGCACCCATGCAATATCACGCCGCATGGACGACGAAATAGAAACAATCAATTCCCCCAAGTTAGTAATTAATTATATATAAGCCACCTAGAAGTTCTTAAGTGGGCTATAAGGGATGTGATCACCAGTATACCATAAAAATTTTGATTTTTTTGAACACTTATATATAACTATAAGTTTGAAAACCATTTTAACAACAAAAGCTTTTGTTTTAAATAGCCGTAAGACATGTTTAATGTTGAATCTAGCTCTGATACCAGCTATCATAGAACCGACCAATTTATAAGAGCACAAGTACAAAAACAATCGCCGAAACGATCAAATTCTTGAACTTGAGCCCATATAAACCCGGTAGTCAACCGAAATCTCGAAGGATTTCAAACCAACTTGCATACAACCAAGATCACAGTAATTCAACATAACATATCGTACATTACAACATTTCGCATACGTTCGCAAATAGGTTACATCATCACAGAGTCATTGTTATTACAAAACAAGTCTTGTAAACATGCGGAAGCAAATAGTTTACTCACACGCCAAGTTCAAATACACATACTGGTTTGCTGATCATGGCCCGCAAAAGCATTCAGATAAGAGAACGGAGATCATGCCCATGATCTAGTCTTCATCACCCGCCAGGTGGAGATAATACTTGCAGAATCCCTGATATAGAAGGTCATCTGCAACAAGAGGGAATAAACCCTGAGTACGGGAATGTACTCAGCTAGACTTACCCATCAAAAACTAAACAAATGACACCAAGGATTATGCATAGCTTAATGTAGTGGAGCTGGATGACACTTTCTTTTTGCAGAAAAGCATAAGTAGTATGATCAACTCTTATCCTGACTAGCAGTGACTTTTTAATCATTAACATGTTAACTACATTAGCACATATACTAAGCAATCATTTTATTAGGGTGCAAACATTAATAACCATATCAGGTATTCATTGTGGCAACCTTATCATCATCATCCGTTTAACCATATCGTTAAATTAATTGAATCTACGTTGCCGCTGCTCAGTCAAGTTCTCACTATCCGAGAGAGACGGCGATTCGAATCGATTCCTATCCAGCTGAAGGGGTATTCCTAAACACAAACCCTGCTTCCCCCATCAGGGTCGCAACAAGTCACCTTTGGTACAATTCAGGAGTCGCGGGTCCAAACAGATCGGCATTCTCAGAGAACCACTCTGCCAAGGTTGTTCGGGACTCTAACCCACCTTGGACTTATGCCAATGGCTCTCCACACATCCTTACTACCTCCAGAGTGCCGCCACTGCTCGCGTTCCTGGCCTAAATCGAGCTACTAGGCTTTGCGGTCGGAACGACTTATCCGGCCAGCTAAGTGTTAGGCTGCGTTCAACATAACATGAGGACGTACAGCGTATCGGTCCTTAAACGACACAGATGGAGTCACTATGTTCAAACCTACACAAGACCCCGCCCGGTCTTAATTCATTATTCACATGGTTCTTTTCCACGATAGCAAATATAGCCAACCGTGATCCACCTCATCCTAAAGCTCGCAGGTGATAGGAAATCACCTGACTTCTACCGCACTAAGCATGGCTAAGCATTTAACCCGTTCCTGAACTTAAATAGGATTCCAGTGCGATATCTGGACAAGGAAGGATATATAATGCAGCAATTGGTTCCAACCAATTCCTATACTTAATGCATCATCAACAATAAAAGATACTCAATGTATTTGTAAAAACATGGGAGGCTTAATATGCTCTGGGGCTTGCCTTTCAGGAACGAGGAAGGCTGGTGGTCAGGGCACTCGGGCAATTCCTCCGCGGCGACCGCTTCGTCGGTTTCCTACACCTTGGGTTCCTCCTCCTAGTTGGCTCCCTCGAACTCCAACAACGTCACTCCCTCCGGCACACCTATTGCATGAATGCGCAAGATAAATATCATGGATGCACATGAACGAATGTCAGGGATGCTCGGGGAATGCACATGTTCGCTGTAGTTTTGATATTCCAACTTAAGCCCTATTCAAATCACTTTACTTACCAAGTTTATACAACCTAATGTATAATTGCTCATCTTCAGTTAATGACCTAGCACCTGCACCTAAGCATATTCTCAAGTTAGGCTAACCCCTAACAATCAACGGAAACATTGCATCGAGCATACACTCAAGCATTTGTATATCAGCAAAATGAAGACTATGTAGCGGTACAGTAAACTAGCCATAACTAGAGATTTACAAATCCAATTGACATGCAACAAGACAATATGGAAAGCTTATGAAATTGTATACAATTCATTTTCAGACCTCCAAGCATGATTCAACACTTTACCAAGTCGAATTCATAAATCAACAGAACTCTGTCCTCACAAGGCAGAGAATAAGCAAAAACTGGAACCTAACTTTAAACAGCTGTAGTTTCTAAACTACTATGCCAAATGCCCTCAAATTTTGACAGGAGCTAGATACATAAATTATCTACAACTCTTGTATTCATTACAATCACAGAAAACCAAAATATCCTGGGGAGCTTTCTAAAGTCCCCAGATCTGTCCAGAGGGACATATTGCAAACGAAATAATTAGTAACTCAAGATGTAAACATATAATTGGATGAAACTAAATCTACTCACATGTCACACATATCACAAGAACACCAGAAAGTAGGGTGTTCATTCCCAAAACATTTCCTCTAATACCTTTCTTAATTTATTTAATTAATTAGAGGAAATAGTAAACATATATGAAAGCTACACCATTAAATCTACAAAAATTACAGTAGACACTACATGCCCTAAGTAGACTACCATAAAAATTTTACACCATTTTAGTAAGTACAACAGCCTACACAAAAATGGTAAGGCAGAATGACTCAAAATGGCATAATTAGGAAACCTTAGTGAAAAGTGTCAAGCAATAGATTTCATATTTTTCCTAGCATCCTTAAGGTACTAAGATACTACCTACCAAGTTTCATGGCCATAGGATTCATAGATAATTTACAAAAATTCACACAAGTATCTACCCATGATAAAAGGAAAATCTATAGCTCAAAAACTACGCATGCAATGTCTCTCAAATTTTAACCAAAGCTTCTACTAAGCAATACTAGCTTACCCACAAAATTTCACAATTTTTGGATCACAGAAACTCAAGATATGATTTAAACAATTTTACATGCATTCAAAAACACTTTTCAAGTTCCTATTTAATTCATCCAAAATTTCTACATAAAGTGCTCAAGACATATTTTTGTTAAATACTAGACCTAACTGTGAGTCTAACAAAATTGGAAGTACTCAATTTGGATCTACCAATTTGGAGTTACAAAAATCACAAATCAGCATTCAAAACTGCATTTTTGAACTAGCCCTAGGAATGCACAGCCACTGCCGTGTGGGTCCCGGTGTCAGCCGACCCCACCCGTCAGCGAGACAAAAATAGAGGAAACGGCTGCGACGGCGTGGAAGATGGCGTAGCTCACTGGCGGCGGCTCTACGGGCGACGCGGAGGGTACCTCCGTGCTCGCCATGACCTACCGCGTCCAATGACCTACTAACCCTAAGCTCTAGCGGACTCTAGGTACCCCGGCCTCGGAGCGCGGTGGCTCGGCCATGGCGCACGGCGGGGCTCCGGCGAAGTCCGGCCATGTAGGGCGCGGCCAAGCACGGTATGAGCTTCTAGGACTTACGGGGAAGCTAAGGGGAGGAAGAAAAGAGGATGAGAGGGCTCCAGTGGCGGTCGACCACGACGAGCACAACTCCGGCGAGGTTGCGTTCATGGCGGTGGCGACGGATTAGCCAAATGCGACCAGTACCTTAGGTTCTCCGGCACAACAGCAAGGTGTATGAGCTAGAGGAAGCTACGGTTGAGCTGTTGGCGGGAGCTGGCTGGCTGCGGTGCCACGGCGAGCAGGCACGAGCACGGCGGAGCAAAGGCGGAGCTGCTACGGTGCTTCGGGCGAGCAGAGGAAGCAACAGAGGAGGCAGAGCACGTGCAGGCAAGTGGAGAGGCAGCAGGGCATCGTCCATTTCAAGCTGGCTAGCGCGTGGCGCGGTCAGGCCAAGTCAAGCGCGTGGCGGCCACGCGGCGGCAACCTCCTGGCCACGGTCGGCCATGAACGGTCTGGTCAGATTGGCCATCAGGCCTGATGAAGCCGACTAACAGCGCCATTTGGAGCCGATGGATTTCCGAATCCTTTGATCATTAGCGCAAACTACGTAAGCAAAAGTTGAAGCCCTATGTTCCAGCTACAAAACTCATTTTTAGAGACCAAAGTTTAATTCGCAAAGGATGGAGAGTAAAATCATGCCAAAGTTGGTTCAACAAACTGGAAATGTATTTAGGACTTAGAAAATTTTTCAAGTGTTGAGTCCACCATCAATGCTGACTTGTGGGTCCTTTTGGAGCATGTTGTGCACTTTTTCATGACTTGGCTTCTAAACAAAGTTTGTTCGTTATTAAATTTGCTACAACTTTGCTTTAGGTTGCTCAGCCATGCAAACATCCTAAGCTACACTTTTTAAATAGTCAAACACAGGAGCTCTAGGGGTCCAAATTGGTCAACCATGACTTGGAAACCTAATTAGGCAAAATGATCAACATGAACAATGTTCCAAATGACATCCTAAGTATAACTAAGGTTCTTAGGAGAATAATTGGCCACACCATACATTGGTCACACAAGAATCAGGCATCACAGGCATTGAAACATGGAAGAACAAGTGAAGTGTTACCTTTGTTTCAAGGCCATGTTTCATATGTTTCATGAGTGTGTTGCATAGAACTAACTAACCTTGTTTCACTAAGGGAGTGGCACATGTTGCACTTAAGTGTTGCACACTTTATATTTCATAAAAGAAACAACACACATGAAATATACAACATGTTGCAATGTTTCGAAATCATGTTTCATGTGATATAAGTTCATGAATGGATGCATGATGCTCATGTTCATGAAATGCAGTGCAAACGTGGAAGGTAAACACCTGGGGTGTTACAGAGCACAACTCAGACTTAGCTCCAGGAACAAGCTTTGTCAACATATCAATGGGATTATCACGAGTATTTATCTTGCTTACCTTAATGTCGCCTTCAGCAATGACACCTTGAATAAAATGATATCTCACATCAATGTGCTTGGTCCTTTCATGAAACATCTGATCTTTAGTTAGACAAATAGAACTCTGGCTATCACAATGTATAGTAGTGCAAGAAGTAATCCCGCAAAGTTCAGAGTATAAACCTCTCAACCAAATAGCTTCTTTACAAGCTTCAGAAATAGCCATATATTCAGCTTCTTCTATAGTAGATAGAGCAACGGTAGCCTACAAACTTGCTTTCCAGCTAACAGCACAACCACCAATGGTGAAAACATAACCCGTGAGAGACCTCCTCTTATCCAAATCACTAGCATAATCAGAATCAACATAACCAACAAGTCCATCTCTAGATTTTCCAAATTGCAAACAAGCATTCAAAGTACCTCGCAAATATCAGAAAATCCACTGAACAGCCCTCCAATGCTCCTTACCAGGATTAGCCATGAATCTACTGACAACACTCAATGCATGAGATAAATCAGGACGAGAACAAACCATGGCATACATAAGAGAACCAACTGCATTGGAATATGGAACTCTAGACATGTACTCAATTTCATGTTCTGACTCTGGACATAAAGCTGAGGATAATCTGAGATGTGCAGCTAATGGAGTACTCATTGGTTTTGCATTATGCATATTGAAATGACAAAAAACCTTTTCAATATAACCTCGCCGACTGAGGTATAACTTGCTAGATTTTCTATCTTTAACTATTTCTGTACCAAAAATTTTCATAGCTGCACCTAAGTCTTCATCTCAAATTATTTACTCAATTGTGCCTTCAATTTAGCTATTTCTAATTTTTCTTTAGCAGCAATCAACATATCATCAACATAAATGAGCAAATAAATAGCTGAGCCATTAATAATCTTTAAATAAACACAACTATCATAATCAGACCGCTTAAAACCATGAGAGAGCATAAACGAGTCAAATCTTTTGTATCATTGCCTAGGAGATTGTTTCAAACCATAAAGAGACTTCTTTAGTCCACAGACAAGGTTTTCTTTTCTAGGAATAATAGAACCTTCAGGTTGGTTCATATAAATGTCTTCTTCCAACTCACCATGTAAGAATGCAGCTTTAACATCTAGTTGCTCAAGTTCATAATCATGCATGGCAACAATACTAAGCAAAGTGCGAATAAAACTATGCTTAACAACAGGGGAAGAGACATCATTAAAATCAATACCTGGAATCTGGCTATAACCTTTAGCAACCAAGCTTGCTTTATACCTTGCTGGTTCACTAGGAGAAATACCCTCCTTTCTTTTGAAAATCCATTTGCAATGGACAGGCTTTTTATTGTTGGGCAATTTCACTAAATCCCAAGTACCATTCTTTTCAAGTGACTCCATCTCATCTTGCATAGTGGTCATCCAATTGTTGCAATCAGCAGAAGTAATAGCCTTAGAATGATTAGAAGGTTCTGAATTACCTTCAATCTCTTCTGAAACACTCATAGCATAAGCAACATTGCATTCTTCAATTAACCTTTTAACTAGTTTGGGCTACCTTCTGGCCCTACCAGCAGCAAATAGAACATTGTGGAGACTGCATAACTGGAGAAGAATGCTCAACAGTAGAAGAATGATTAACAATTGGAGAAATTTCAATAATAGGTGCATCTTGGACAGCAACATTATCATTATATGGTGCATCAATTAAGTGCTCCACCTGCACACTTATTTTCTCTCCCTCAACAAGAGAATCAACAGATAGGTTGTCATAAAACATAGCAGATTCATTAAAGATAACATTCCTACTAAGCACAACCTTTTGAGTCTGGGGATTCCATAATTTATAACCTTTAACACCAGGTTGATAACCAAGAAATATGCATTTAGCAGCTCTAGGCTCTAATTTACCATTATCAACACGAGCATAGGTAGTACAACCAAAAATTCTCAATTGCGAATAATCAGCTAGAGAACCAGACCATACCTCAATTGGAGTTTTCTTATCAAGAGTAATGCAGGGTGAACGATTAATAAGATAGCATGCAGTAGAAGCAGCTTCAGCCCAAAAATGCCTATTGAAACTAGAATTAGACAACATGCAACGGGTCTTACAGATGATAGTTCTATTCCAACGCTCAGCTACACCATTCTGTTGAGGCATATAAGGAATAGTGTAGTGCCTAACAATGCCTTGAGACTTGCAATATGCTTTAAACTCATTAGAACAGAATTCCATCCCATTATCAGTGCGAAGCTTTTTAACTTTCTTTTTATTTTGATTTTCAATCATAACCTTCCACTCTCTAAATGCTAAAAATGCTTCTGATTTATCTTTCAAGAAATAAGGCCATACCTTACGAGAATAATCATCAATGATTGTCAATATATAATGAGAACCACCAATAGAAGGCTTGCGAGATGGTCCCCATAAATCAGAATGCACATAATCAAGAATACCTTTACTTTTATGAGTAGAGATATTAAACGACACCCTCTTGTGTTTGCCAAACACACAATGCTCACAAAACTTCAACTTACTGATGCTATATTCATCAAGAAGTCCTCTCTTGCACAATTCATGCAAGGCTTGCTCACTCATATGTCCAAGACGCATATGCCAAAGATTAGTACCATCAAAATTAGATGGTGAATTAGAAATTACAGTAGCATCAACTGTAATTGTAGTACAACAAAGACAGTACAAATTTGGAGATTTCAATTCACCTTTCATATTAACAAGAGAACCTTTGGACACCTTCAAAACTCCATCTCCACCGGAGTACTTGTACCCTTTACCATCAAGAGTACTTAGAGAAATAAGATTCTTTCTAATGCTTGGAATATGACTCACGTTAGTCAAAGTTCTGACAATGCCATCATGCACTTAATTTGAATGGATCCAATGCCAACTATATCACGTGGACTGTCATCACCCAATCTAACAGAACCTCCACCTTGGAGAGAATCATAGGTGACAAACCAATCTCTATTAATGTATATATGAAATGAAGCAGTGGAATCAAGAATCCATTCATCAACACTATTTGCACATCCAACAAAAGCAACAAGCAAATCACCATTGGAATTATCTGCCTTAGAAGCAGCAACAGAAGCATTACCTTCATCATTGAGTCTACCTTTTTCTCTATATGTGCCAGTTCTCTTCTTTTTATTCTTTAATTTATAACACTCACTAATAAAAGTGATTGTCTTTCTTGCAATACTTGCAGAATTTATCTCCCTTGCTTCGAGATTTTGATTGGCCTTTGTAACCATTAGAACTTTTGCCTCTATTGCCATTGTTGGATTTATTTTGTGTCCTCCCATGAATAGACAATGCTTCTCCATTGGAAGCAGAACCTTCAGAAGACACCATCTGTTTCATCTTTTCCTTGGTGTGCAAAGCCTCATAAACCTCATCAAGCGTTAGTATCATGACTATATAATAATGTATCTCTGAAGTTTGCAAAAGAACTAGGCACAACACAAAAGAATAAGACCCAAATCCTCGTCATCATAATCTACCTCCATAGTCTGTAGATATGAAACGATCTGCTTAAAGACTGAAAGATGGTTAAGCATAGAGCCACCCTCTTGCAACTTGTGCGTATACAACTTCATCTTCAAATGCATCTTTCTTATCAAATCCTTAGACATGCAAATTGACTCTAACTTGAGACATAAAGCAGCTGCGATTTTCTCTTGCAAATAATCTTGCAAAATATTATTCGAAAGATGATGCTGAATTTGAGTCAAGGCCTTATGATCTTTTTTCTTCTCCTCATCTGTCCAAGATTTGGAATCCTTGTTACCGAATTTATCAAGAGCATCATCCACTTCAGCTTGTGTAAGAATAGCTCTCATCTTGACTTGCCATAGAGCGAACCTTGTATTGCGATCCAGAGGGGGAAGATCATACTTCATCGGCATGGTGAAGAAATAACAACAATAACCAGAAGAAATAATTTGTAGAAAATCTGGTACACTTCGTGTGCATGAAATAATAAATCTGTAGCTTGGTACACTTTCGTGTACGATCAGCAATAAACTGAAGAAAGAAACTTCTGGTACAATCACCGTGTGCACGTAGCAAATTGGATGGAAATTTTCCGCCACCTCACGAACAGCCTCAAGTCACCTATCGGCCTACACTTGAGAGCCTCGATCTGTATGCGCTTCAACAACTCAAGCCCCTGATCACGAAAGCAATAGGGATAGCAACAGCAGCGGACAACTTCTCAATCCGTGTGTGCACAAGGACAGATCACAGATGCACGACAGCCGCACAACTTTTGTAAGTGGAAAATTGACCTCCTTCGACTCGAAGCCGTAGACGTCAGTTGACCAGAATAGATTTGCACCGACGATCATGTGACAAACTTGGCCGAATCAGATTCTGCCTTGGATTCGATTCTTAGACGCGTCGAGTCACCGATTTGACACGACATGGAAAAATTCATCAAAGATGATCCCAGCGGTAGCGCGACGAGATAGGGAATAAAACCCTAATTTTTTTTCAATCTTGTGTCTGGCTCTGATACCACTTATTAGTAAATAATGAAAATAAAGATCAAACACGAGACACATATCTTTACGTGGAAAACCCTTGTGGGAAAAAACTACGGGTGCCAAACGGTGATCTTCACTATATGATGAGAGTTTACATAACGCAGGGAATACAATGAGTCATCAGCTCTTCCCATGCGGCTTACAAGATGGATTTATAGGACGGAGTGATTGTAGTCAAATACGGAAACAAATCCGCTAATAAACATAACCTGAACCACGGGTCCTCTAGGCGTCCCCGCATGACTCACATTAGAATTTGGATCATAATCCAACACTCTCCCTTCCCCGGCGTGATGATCGGGCAAGTGCCGCTGGCTCATCGTGACAGGCGCTGGCAGGGCTCTATGGCGTTCCCGGCCTGCAACGCTGCGCCGCGCGTCGCCGCTGGCAGTGGCTGTCCCGAGCCATGGCGCGACGCATCTAGGCCCTAACGGTGGCCACTAGCGTGGCTGCCTCCCTGGCGCCGCCTCCTCCCTCTGGTCCACGTGTGGTCTTGTGCTACAGGAAACTCTAGCTGCCTGTGCTAGAGGTTGCGAGCGCCTAGCGCTGACCCCGCCCCCCACTCCTCTCTCTCTCTCTCCTAGTCTCCCTGTGCCATGTGTAGTCAGGTCCAGTTCCATTATGGCTAGAACTGTCATTACCTCGCCGGATCAAGGGCGTCGGCGCCATAGCGAAGGGTCGTGGATGCAGTGCTCATCCAGGTTTGTCTCCCTTTCTCAGCCCTCCTCCTCATCCCCCCTCACGTGGCGCTGGCGGGGCGCGGCGGCGCACCTAGGCTACGACGTGGCATCTCCCATGGGCCCAAGCAGTGGCCACCGGCGTGCCTACCACCCAGCGCTGCCTCCTCCTTCCGGTCCACCTCTGTTCCTATGGTCCACAAAACCCTAGCTGGTTGTGCTCTGCGAGCCGCGCTAGTACTGCATCGGCCTCACCTTGTCGGTCAAGTCTGCCGGCAGGTCACCCTCTTCTTCTCCTCGTCTGTCCCGTGCCTCCTCCCCTAGATCATCCCTTCGCATAGGTGATTGGGGGTGCTACAGCCTGCACTACATTCCCTATGGAGGGGCAGTCCTATTCTATATCCCTCTCTTTTTCACCTGGGACTTTCACCTTAATTTCATACTTCAGATCTCCTGCACATTTCAGTGCTTACTGTATGCTAAAGCTGGTGCTTTTTCCCTGATGCTTGGTGCAGCCGATGGAAATTTTCCTTTGCTCTATAGCCTGTGCTAAAAATGAATTCTTATATAAGTTGGGAATATAGGCTGGTGATCTTGAAAGGGAAATATTTTTTGCCTTGTAGCTTGTGATGAAATTGAACTCTCATATAAGTTGGGAATATAGGCTGATGATCTTCAGCGGGCCATGGCATGTTCATGTATATATATGTATTACTATCTGTTTGTTTATCGTGCCTCATCAATTCCCTAAAGTCGATCTATTGCGGCTTCCTCTCAAGGCTAGCACTACACCACACCCCTCTCTACATCCATTGTTTTCTGCATGTGCCCACAACTTGGATTGTTGCAAAGGATGGTATTCTCAGTGCATGCCGTTGTGCCTAACTACAGGAGATCAAATCATGCCATTTTTGTTCACTTATGAAGCTACTCTTATTTGCTATGTTATTCATGTGTTTCTTATTGTAGTGAATTCTTATATAGATTGGGAATATAGGCTGGTGATAGTGAAAGGGAAATATTTTTTGGCCTATACCTTGTGATGAAATTGAATTCTCAATTTTATCTACAAGTGAGCTGAGATGCAAGGCAATATCAGTGTTTGATCCCGTAAAAACTTATTTATGAGGGTCTCAATAGGTGCAACATCACATATACTTGGTGGCGAACAAAAAAAAATGTTATGGACTGCATAGATGCTTTAATGTTTTCTGGTTATATCCAAAAACTGAAACTTTCTTCAATACCCAAATGCTGGTTTTAATAGCATCTTATGTGTTTTAGTAGAAACTGAAACTTTCTTCAATACCCAAATACTGAACCAAAATTTTCCGCTGCTTTTTTTTTTCATCAATGGATACACAAACAGGAACCCCTATGATGAGTAAATACTATCTTATGTGTTTCAACACAAACTGAGACTTTCTTGGATACCCAAATACTAAACCAAAGAATTCTGCTGCTTTTTTTCATCATGGCTGCACACACAGGAACGCCTACGATCACTATAGGCGTGGCAATTTCAGCAGGACCAAAAATTTTTGGATGCAGACCTTGGGATGGCCATGTTGAATCTAGGTGTCTGCTAATTTCTGAAGCTGTGGTGCTTCTCTTATGTCTACCATTCTCAGTACAACCACTAAAATGCTTTTTTTTGCTGGTTGACCTCATGTTCTATGAATTGTGCTATTTTGGGTGTGTGCTTTCTCTACAAATATTATTCGGAGCACAATTTGAAGTTAAATTGTGCATATACTTCCATGGGTCTGTTAATAAAATTGTCCTTACACTGTCACCATAGGTAGATTTCCTTGGAGGTTACAGGCTCAAACATTTTATGGAGCGCTTCATGCCTTGGAGGTAAATGAAACTGAAACTTATGCATAATCTAAAATCCGCCTAATATAATTTTAAGATAACTAACATTTATTTTGCGTCAAACCAGACATTAAGTCAACTGTGCATCTTTTAATTTAAATTTCAGTAACCAGACCATCCATTTGTGTTACAAAACCTGTTCTTCCCTTTTATTACAACCTGACATGCTGCTACTTTTGTATTGGGCCATATATATTGACCTACTGCCTTTACCTTATCAACCGTGTTATTTTCATTGCTGCCCTTTCATTTTTAGACAATAATTATTTTGTTACTCTGTTAGGTTCCCTGCTCATCATATTTGGTACCTGCCTCCTTTCCACGCCCAAAGATGTAGGTGATTCAAACAATGTTGCTCAGCTGGGTACATGTCTCGCTTATGGCCTTCCATTTTCTTATGTTACGAATGACATATTCTCAGGAAACATCTAACGTCTATTTCTTGCTAAATTCAGGTTCGAGACAACTGAATCAGCCATCTTTGCTTATGTCAGCCCCATGACTGCCCATGATTTTAGGTATTCTAATTTTTACTGTCCTTGGTAGGCTTATAGTTCGGTAAACAACTAGTGCTGGCTGCTTCTGCTGTCCTTTAGGTAAATCGATCATGCTTCTACTCTTCTCTGTTTTTTCCACTGCTTGCTTTTTTAGATGAATATTACGATTGCATTGTCCTTCGTTCTGCTTTAGCTACGCGTGCATCAACTCGAACAATGCTTCCCATTTATACTACCAGAATGTTGTTTCCTCTTAGTTATCGTGCTCTTTCATTGCAAGTTATTATTGTGTCTAAGAATGTGGTCTTATAGAGAAGCAGTTTTGTAGCCTGTTAGTTGCTTGCGAGCTATATATGGTTCCACTGTAAACTCTGCAGTAATTGATTTTCCCTAGAAAAATTGATTTGTATGTGCTTTCTAGTTCAAATAGATGTGCTCAACTACCAGAAATAGTTTGTTATGTAGTCCATTTCCTAGACTACAACAAATCCCTCCACCAAAGTTTGTAGTCCCTTTTGTATATTCCCTACTTTTTTTATACATCTGCCATCTATGTTTGACTTTGATGGACCTAAGTCTGCACAAAGGCTTGCTTATAAAAAATAAGAGGTACCAGCTCCTTTGTGCTTATTCCATAAGTCATTTATAATTGACAAACTTCACAATTTTCAGTCCATACATACTACACAAAGCAATTAGCTTTCACTTTGCCATTATTTCATTCCTGGTTACCTCAGCAATCCAATATTAAACATGGCATGCTATTAAAAACATTGCATGTTTCAAGCCACGAAGGAAAACGACATTTTAACCATTACAGGTAATTTATCCCTTCTAATAGTTTTTAGGTTCATGGAGAAAATTATATTCTACTCCACGGTGCCGTTCCAAAATTGTATATGAGCTCCCTTAGACAATGCAACATAGGATGGACAGACTGAGCCTACCGCTAATACCATTAATCCTGTTGATGTTTCGATATGTCATTTAGTCTCCTCTATTTGTATATATCTGTCTGTTATCACTTCTAAATTTAGCTAATCTATAACACACAATTAAACACTAACAGAGTTTCCCTTTCATTTGATCTATAGACACGTCCACCTGGGTTTGATCTTGATCAAACATTGCCGAAACATACACTCACCGAGTAAGATGTACTATCATCCGCAACCACTATGTGATTGTCTACATTCAAACACTTCCCATCTCTTTTCCAGCCTTTGATGCTGACACATTTTAGTATTTTACAACAAACAGGTCACTTGTAGGAACACAGACTGCTCATAGGCAATTATTCCAGGACAAAAATGACAATGAAGAGGTGTATATCCATTGTGGCTTTGCTCATATCCTTTGACAGGTTCTAAATTAGTACACAACCACACGTATACAAACAATCAAAACCGTCATAGATTTTTCTCTATCTTCTAAGTTATCTTCTCAGTGTTTAGGTACTTAAACATTTACTTCTGAATATGCAGGAAGAACCCATCAATGAAGAAACCCACAGAGACAAAACTGACCACAACACGAAGACCAAAACTGCCCCGTTATCAAAATCCATAGCATAAACGTAAGTTCCCATACATAAGTCTAAAACTGCACTTCATTACTAAACCTGCTCGATTTCATAGGATACATATCAGGCTACAGCCACCATACAGAGGGCATGTGCCGCTATCAAAACTCAGGTACAACATGATCACCTACAGACTTAAACCTTGCACTCTACATAGAGGAATATAACACAGTGCAATATGTTAACAGATTAATCTACCTACCAAGTTCAGTGGCCATGCCCAGTGCAATCTCTGATCGTGAGCCAAAATACTGAAACCACGCATAAACAGCTCAGGGTCAAACTGATGGCACCATATGTGTACAATACCCTTGCACCACCACATGTATTATATATACCACTACACACCCATATTACATATCTATGTGCTACTTTTACGTAATCTACAAACAATGAACCAAACATATACCCACCATCTATACTCACCACACTTAGCTCGTGTACGCGCGCAACAACACGCGATCCTGTACATGTATATCTCCATATGTAACACACAAAACCTCCATGTAAACCTAAGCGTGCTTACTCGCCCACGAGCGCGAGTTATACTAGTGATTTCTTAAGATCAACTAGGTCTGGTTCTTATAGTAGAAGGCTTAACACAAGAGAGGAATGATTCTCCACACCGTGGATCTCAAAAGTAGGAAAGCTTAGAAAAACTACTACTGCAACTAGAGCCTATGACTTAGAAATGAAAACCAAAGAGATGGCTGGTTGAGGCAGCTAGCCTCCTATTTTATTTATAGAGCTATTACACAATCCCAACATGCCCTTAGATATTTTTGCTGAACCACTTAATCCAAGGGTGAAATGGTCCATCTTGAGATTGGTGCATCTGACGTACATGAGTTCTTCATGACTTTGCTTTGCCTTGATGCAAGCTTCACAATGACGCTAGTTGTTGCCTTCCGTTCCTGCCAGAACTCCAACTATGTTTTGAGGCCCAAACCCAAAAATCATCTGTTGATGGTTTTGAGGCCCAAACCACCAAACCCACTGGGGAGAAGTGTATCTGCTATGCCTCCTCCATGATCTTGACATGTGTCACCATCCTTACGCGATCGCCAGATCACCAAGTCCTCCAATGCCTCTACTTTACTTGGTCAACAGAAGTCTTGACTTGGTCAACACGGTCTACTCCACTTGTACTCTTGCTCGTTGATGTCCACAAGTGTCAGCCACCCATGGTCCGTCTCTCATCCCTCTTGGTCCCTCAGTCAAAGCCTCCAGTCCATCCTTCACCGCTCCCAATCCATCGGCACGGCACGACCCTACTTGACCTTCTCCATAGCTATCGACTGTCTCTGTGCTCCACACCTATGCACCACAAGCCAAGAGACATGCACAACGCCACTCGCTCCATGGATAGTCTCTAAACTCAACCAAAGCTTGATCATCTCCTGTCAATCACTCATCATCAACTCAACACACATGGGCACGTACCAACCATGTGTTAGCACTCGTATTATAAGAGCACCCTCAAAAATAAAGTTGACTCATATGAAGTTAAATATAATATAAAAATAGAACAACCTAACATGCTAGCATATATTAATGTATGAGCTCAACTCTTTATAAAGAGCTACCTATTTGCATTTTATCATTCTCTCTACGTCACACCCGCCTAGCCTATGGCCACACTAGCCCATATACTTTCACCTCCACCCAAAAGACATTGGCCTCTACCATGAAGCCGTGAAGATAGAATGCATGAGCGAGCACTAAATTTGCCCTCCCCTCCTCCCCCTCAGCGCTTTGTGTGGATGGAAGTCTTATTCCCATGAGTGGGGAAGTGCCTGACCACGTGTGTTATAATAGAACTCAATGCATATTAGAATTAGACTCTCTTATCATCGCTAGATGTGAGTTGTTCTAACTCATATAAGCATGCTTATGAGTCTATGTCCATATGAGATACGAAAGGCATGACAAAATATGTCTTGGAATCAAGCTACGTATCGATCATCGTTAGGCACAAGCTATTATAACTCGTATGAGCACGAGTCATATCAATCTGGATGGAAGAATATCAAGTTGTACCCTCATTGGTTTTAGTGATTAATTATCTAGGTGTAGCATCCTACATGGGCCAGAATGAGTTCCCTTCTCATGCTCGACTTCTACCATTGCTAAGCAACTAAGCAATAAGCAATTAAGCGTTTCCATTCCCATTATTTAGATGAAAGGCTTCTACTAGATTAATGAGTGACTCTAACTATAGAGTGAGCAAGATTAATAACCAAACTACATGTAATGCATAACTCATAATGAAACTGTATAAGTATCCAAAATAGGGTTTATAGTAGTGGGGTGCCTGCCTAATTGTGCTGCTGTTCAAACGTCGAGAGGCTGACGATGATGACTTATACAACTTGTACTAGGTCATAAATGGAAAAGCCACTTATTTCCACTCAGCTTTGTATTGTCTCAGTTTCTATCGAAGGATCCGACATCCTAGCGAATCGTCTAGTAGTCTCTATCTTGTGTTGAATTGATTAAGTCATTGAATCATGGATGTTAATGGCTAGTGTATCATTCCCACATGTGTTCTTGAAATGTAATTGGTTTTGATGATGTCGATAGGATAAGCTTTAATCCATGTAAAGGTTCTCTTTCTCGATGTCGGGTGAGTGAACAGATTCTCTGTGTTTCCTCTTGCATAACACGGCATGTATCTCCATAGGACTTTTAGTAGTTGAACTCTCTCGACATCTAAAAAAATGAGTGCCTAGGTTGTAACTCATTTTGAGTTGTTACAACTCTCCCCTCCTTAGAAAAAGCTCGTCCTCGAGCTTTCCCAAGGCACTATTGGGAAATGCACTTTGGAAAGTTTAGGGTTCCATTTACGCACCGTAAGGTGTTCCTCTTTTTGTGCTCCAATGACTTCTTCCTCTCTAGGGTCGCAAAAGGGGAGGGAGGGTCATCTTTCCTGATCCTCAAATTATAATGGCTTTCTGCTACTCGGGGTCTTTTTACTCCACCTTTGCACACTTCCAAAGTTAGTAGTTTGTGGATAAGTTCTGGTTTTTCGAAAACATATTCCTAGGGCTCATCCTGTCTTCTAGCGGCAGTTCAACCTGCTTGGCGGACAGTCTGGTGTATTCGACAGACTTAGCAGTTTCTTGGGGTTCAGTTATCCAGTTAGCGGATGGTCCGTGATACTTTTAGATCCTCCATTAGTCCTTGAATTATAAATAGGCCAACAGGGTCAGTGGGGGTCACTTTCCTTCCCTTTCTCTACCCGACCACATCGCTATCGCCTACGCCCTCTCCTTCGCCATGCATGTGCTCCGAGTGGCTCTCCTTGTGGTTTAGGACTTCCACGTGATTTCCATGATGCCAAGAAGGTACGTCTGATTCCCTTCTCTCCTCATTTACTTCATTCCCCTTTATTTTGGTTGCACTTAGGGTTACGCCGATCTATGGTTTGGTTAGCATTTGGGGCAAACCATCTTAGGAATTTGATAGAACATCTTGGGCACTATCCTTGGGCATGGTTCGATGAAGTAGTACAGCGTGAGTATGGAGGTTGGAGGGTTCCAAGTTTTCTTGTGGTTACTATTCTTATTGGTGCTGGCCTCGATAATAACGGATGGTCCGTTGGGTTGGCGGAAGGTTCCGCTGAATCTGCACTTGTCCTGTAGACATCTGTTCTTACTTACATGGCTAGGGACTGTTGATGGTCACTAACACCCATTTTGACCATCAACATTCCACCCAAAAGAATGGCAAAGTGAGGTAAATCATCATCACATGTGTAGAATTTTGTTTAAATTTCACCTAGTTCCACTTGTGCTTGCAGAATTATTTGTATGCAGGAAATATGGCAAAAATAGGCTAAAATGGTGACAAACATGGACACATGAAGCAAGTGGATGTGATAGGAGGCCAAGTACTGCCACTTGGCAGCACCGCTCGGCCCCCTAAGTGGCCCTGCCACATCACTGATTCATGGGAGCTACTCCAGAGCCAATCATAAGCTTCCATTCAAGTCGGTTTGATCAATGGATA
Source organism: Miscanthus floridulus (assembly GCF_019320115.1). Classification (NCBI taxonomy): domain Eukaryota; kingdom Viridiplantae; phylum Streptophyta; class Magnoliopsida; order Poales; family Poaceae; genus Miscanthus; species Miscanthus floridulus. The sequence goes on from NC_089596.1 coordinate 36,165,298, forward strand.
GGATTTGTTCATGGTGGATCCATGGGACTATTGTCATAGACTTGGGAGTCTCCACTGAATTACCAACCGACCTACCATCCAAATTTCACCATGTGTTGTCCAAGTAACCGCCATTGGGAGCCAACCATCGCCGTTGGATCAAGAGGCGGTGGAATGGAGGGTCGACCAATGCCCCACTAGCGCTGCCCAACGCCCTAGGTCCTCCACCAACATCCTAGCTGCTTACAAGTACCCCCCTCACTCTACACTATAAATAGAGGGTGTGGAGCTAGGTGGAAAGACACCCCATTCATTTCCAAGCTCTCCAAGCTTCTCTTAGCTTTCTAGCTTAGCATTAGCTAGAGTAGTAGTCTAGTAGTGGAGTAGAGAAAGAGCGGAGCTTCTCCCAGAGTCCAAAAGGGTCTTCTGGGTCTGGTATAGCTCCTTTGTAATTCTTTCATTTTAGCATTTACTTTATTCAATATTTATTTTAAGTACTTTATTCTAGTATTATTGCTTTGCTTTACTTTAAGTACTTAGTCATTAGTGTTCATCATTAGTGAGCTTAGGTGCTTGTTGTTTGGCATTAGTAGCATTGTTATCTTATAATTAGTAGCTATTCGTTAGTACTGGTTCCACCATCTGGTTAGGGTGCTTTGATCTCATTTCATCGGAGCTCGGATCGAAGTAGTAAGCCTATAGATTAAGTGTGGTGCTTAGGCTATAGATTACCTATGGATACGGTGAGGCCTCCGAATAGATTGTCATAGGTGGCAAGTGGTGACAGCCTTGTCCATCCTCTGTATTCCACCATGATAGGTCTAGTTATTAAATCATAGGGCTCGTGTCAGACCTTATCTATTTAACTCTCCTAGTTGGTAGGCGGGCTATGCCCCGAAGTACTAGCGCATTTCTCCTAGTCATTTGTTTACCTTAGTTACTAGAAAGATAAATCGCTCGCTCTCCCACCTAGCTATCTCTAGGTTCGCTTGTTATTAGTAGTTAGTTTAGGTAGTTCACATTCACCCTTCAATATCATTCACCTACCTAGGATTAACTTAGGCTTTACCCTAGCAATTTTTAGCTAAATATAAATTCTAGCCTTCCGCCTTCCTATGGAAAAAAATATCAACACTCGAAACTCACCGAGTGAAGTGCTACGTGATAGTTCTGTGCGCTTGTAGAATCCTCTAATAGTCGTTAACAAATATCAATAGGGACCTTGATGGACAGTCTACGAAAGGCCATGGTCGTTCCAAAAAAATCAAGCTTGCATGCACTGCTGCGTCTTTGGGCAACTAATTGTGCTGATGGAATGTTCCGATTCCTATGATGGGATGCTCAATGGTTGTATGTTGTTCTTGGTTTGCTTGGTGGATACTCCGTCAATGTATGACACTTGCTGTTTTATACCCAATCAACTTTCAATTTGTATCCAACCTTGTGGGGCTTATCTTGCTAGCTTATATAACTTGCATGACTGTTGCGTTGTCTCATTTTTCATCACACCACTTATAAATCTTGTGCTTTACTCTTATGTCCAAAAGTTGCTAATTCTCAGTCATCCTTGCAGTGTTGCATGTCTGGTGCGGGTCCCAGTTGCTAGCCCAAAAAGGCCATCCTGATATCCTCTTCGGATGAGGATGACGGAGATGATGTTCTTCTAATGGTCACATCAGCAATTCCTAAGGAATGCTTCCATTGGGTTCTAGCCAAGTTTAGCAAGGTGGCTCTGTTCGAACACTTTGGACAAGTTAGGGATTCTTCGACTCCCTTCTTCTTCACCAGGGGGCAATACATGTTGTACCGAGGAGGTATAGACATCAGGCCGATGCATGTTGAGCAGCAGTTGTTGAGTTGGTCTCAACTGGAGTCCTTCATGTACATGAGCAGCTTAGTTGACTTCCTTGGAGTTATGGGCTAGAGGAGGATTCTCGAGTTCAAGCAAGATTGGAACAAGGTTGTTATTCGACAGTTTTATCCCACTTTGGAGGTTCATGCTCAAGAGGAGAAACTAATCTAGATGACGGGTACATGTAGGTTCGAGGCTACCTTTGGAGACCTTGTGGCTACCGTGAAGCTGAGTTATCACGCCATGAAGAGAGGCAAGTTGGTCACCAACCTTCCAGTGCAAGGAACAGACGGGGTATCTAGCTTCCGCTATTGAGAGACATCTGCTTATGGTCCACATGGAGGCTTGAGAAGGCTTCCCAAGGTGATCTTCGAGATTCTGAGGCGCACTGTGATTTCTTTGGTTGGGGTGATGAGGATGTCGTGGGTTGGCCCTTCTTTGAGATCATCTATGCTATGCTATCTGGAGATCCAATCGACTTGCTAGACTACTTGATGGTGTGTTAGATGTTGGCATGCAAGTGGGACATGAATGCTTCTCTGATTCTTTAGCCATACATCATGGCACTAGTGCTCCACACTGTCAAGGATTTCAAGGGTAGTTGCGAGATCAGTCATCAGGTTTATTCGCTCTTCATTGATAACAAGGCTTATCTTGCATGGGAGTCGTCCCCCATGGCTTGTAGGACTCCGGGGCCAAACTCTCTAGGTATGTTCTAAAATTTCTCTTTTCTCTTACTGAATCCAATTTGGAGTCTTACTTACTATAGAGCCTTGAAGTTCTAGTCACGCATACCTTTGATTATGTAGAGCCTGTACCATTAGAGATTGTCCCTCCTGACAATCTAGTGCCACTTGAGGTCATGCCGCTTTCACCGAGGGGGCACCATGGTGCTTGCTTTGCTTATAGCTCCCAGGTTGTAGGTGAGTTGCTGGCTATATTTTCTGTCTCTTATGATCTCTTACTGATATTATTTGCCATGCTCCTGAATTCCAAAATCCAAACTTAGGCCTAGCTCTTGGTTCCTTGATTCCCACTTTCTTATTTTACCCTTGCAGGTGCTTCCTCGTTAAAACTTTCTACTCATTGAGGTCGTGGTCGAGGCCGTGGTCGTGGCTGTGGCGCCACATGTTATCGTGGATCTCAGTGCTGACCCTTCTATTAGCTGTTGCTCCATGGGCCTAGGCGATCTCCTTGTTCAGTTACCATGTCTTGGTTTAAAATTAGTTATTGGTTGATCCTAAAGATGATGAACTCAAGTTGTAGTCGTCGTGCAGGAGTCTAGACACTTAAGCGTACATGACCTATCCTTTGAGATTGGTGATGGTATACCTTGAACTAGTTGGTTGGTTAGATGTACTAAGTTGTCTCGGTGCATGTTGCGTTCCGTCCATTGCCCTTGTATTGTTGTAGGCCTGTGCCAATTTGCTTATATCTCCTTAGTTCTGAAGTTGGAAGATAAGGCTAGAATACAAAGGAGGTTTTGCCAAAACTTTCTGAGGCGGAATTAGAGATAAGGAGCTACTCTTAGATTTCCAGAGAACTTGAAAGGCACGGATGAGATATGCTTCCAAAGATAAGAGAGGTAAGGGCTCAAAAGATTGGGAGGGGCTAACGAAAGGACTAGAATCGCTCTAATCCAACTTTCTAAAGCGACGCTTCTGATATCTAAGGCGCCTTATTGGGATCTATTACTCACTTAGGTAAGCTAGGACTTGACTACTAGTCCTATTCCTATGACAACACTTGCTCTAGTGCATTAACAAGGGTTATCCATCTCTATTAGGGCCCTTCTACTAGAGCATTCGCTGCAAGGATGAACGACGATCCCGCAAACAAGTAAAGATAAAGACTAACTAATCAATAGACTTTATACCAAAGGAATCACGAGCACTCACTCAGTGGGAAAACCCATTGAAGTAAAGATGCTTGTCAAGGAACAAGTTGGGGAGACACCGACAAGTCCGGTGCTTCCTCGAGCTTTCCCTCACATATCTCCCTTACAACTCTAGCTACCTACTAGCGCCTAAGCCATTGGAGTGTTACTCTAACTCAAGTGGAATGCTCTTTTCCTTGTGTGTTGTGTGTGTAATGAGGACAGGGTGGCCCCCTTTTATAGGTGGAGGAGAGAGAATCTCCCATTGCATATTCCCTTGATTCCTTCCTATCTTGGGCAAACCACCATTCTCTGGACCAATTCGTCCACGAATACCTTTTCCACCAATGTTGGAGAGGCGGTGGGAGACCACCAACCAAACTTTGGGCCGATCGGATCTAGGGAGGGGTCGACCACCCCTTGGGGTCGGCCGCCCCCCAACTAGGGCCAAATTGGCCCATCTTTAGTGGGTGACTTCCTTTGGGCTTGTAGAGTGGGCCTATGTAGTGCTTTCACTGAGGAGTGATTTGATTTGGGTTTGTCCTTGTTATCATCTCTTCCAGGCCTAATTCTACTAGTAAGTGGGCCTTCTCCCCTTAGGCTCTTTTGCTTTGTACAGTATGGTGTTATGCTTTGGTTTCTTTATGCATTTTGAATGTATTTCCTATGTATTCCTTGAATGCCATCCTGCAAATGATCAAACACCAAAACTTGTGGAGATTGTTAGTTCTAAAGCCCTATTTCTAAGTTTAGTGCCTGTATGCTAGGATTTCATGCAAGTGTTGGTGGTTAAATATGTGAGTTAAGCACCACCAACAAGCTCCCCCACACTTACCCCTTTGTTCGTCCTCGAGCAAAGTTAGAGATAAAAGTAATCATGGGCAAAACATTCTAAGATATATGGCTTACATAAGAGTTATTCCAACACATTCTTTACACAAGTGGGATATGTGGCGTTGGCTAACATGTTTCCTTGGGTTGTTGAAAAGCGGATCAGTTCTTGAAACAAAGTCATCTTCTCAATTTCACATCTTAGCAACTTGGAGTTTTGGAAGTTTTTCTCAAGAGAAAGCATAGTTCACTTTATACGCCTCAAATGGCACTCTCAAATCACTTAACGGTGTATAAATCCTCACCAAGGCATAACAATGTTTTGTCTTCTTTTGTTTTCTTCTATCTCTAAAAAGGTTTATGTGGGGCTTTAGGTAGGGATAAATAATATAGTATACTTGTATTGCATATGTTGTAAAGCCAAATCGAGGATCCAAGGAGAAAAGTGTCATACTCTTAGATCAAGATGTGCATGTGTGTGGAAAAAGGGAAACCAAAACTCTACTCCTTTTGTAGATATTACGTGTCTCTATAACTTATTATTTTGAAATATGGCTATCTCTCTTCCTTCTTTTTTTCAATACATGAGCCTTCATGTGCTCATCATTTTTTTCTTTTGTACTTGGACCTTCATGTGTCCATATATATAAATTTTTTTTCTATATATTTGGACCTTCATGTGTCCAAAATATTTTTTAAGTTCTTCTTTTTTTCATATCCCATGTTTCTTCTTCTAAACCACATATTCAAGGAGAGATCATTATCTTTTTAGAACATAGAGTTCTTGCCTATCGAACATTTTTTTTGTCTACCCCTAGTGTAGTAGCAGAATTTTTAGTGGATCTAGATGGAAGCATGTTTTTGCATACTCCCAATGTAGGAGCAGCATGTGTATGTGGGTGTACGTGATCTTAATCTTGGGAGCATAATAAATCTCTCAACAAGGGTCAACAAGACTTGACAAACTCAATGCAATAACAAGCAGCTTATGTAGAAGGCTTGAAACTTGTAAGATGTCATATTTGGCTTTGGTAGGAATTGCTCACCAATTGAGGAGCGTGAGATACTATGGTTTTATACCATTTTTATCAAAACAAATTCTCCAAGTACTTCGAATAGAAATGGTAGGATTTCTAAGTCAGAACTATATCACGCCTAACAATAACTTAGTCAACATGATTATCGTATTAGAATATTTTCCCACAAGTATAAGTGTATGTATATGGAACAAACTTTATGTAGGCTTCTATCTTAGAGATGTTATGAACATGTCACTTTTCACATAGTTTGTACAAAGCATGGCTTGTTGAATTGCATAGGGGCATTGTTCATCAAAAGCAGATAGTAGGGATAAAAATTGAATTTAATTTTTAGTGATCAAGATTTATGTTTGTTCAAACTCAAAATTGGAGGGAGTAGAGGGTTGTGTTGCACAAACCATCATTGGAGAAGGAGCTAAGTCAGAGGTGGTTTGACTAAACCAAAGGTTTAGCCAACCCTCTCTTGGACTATATGTATGTCCTTGCATGTTGGATCGTTCGATGTTTGTGAAACTTGTTGGTGGGAGATCTCGAATGTGAGTTCATTGTGCACGAGAGATCTCCCCCACACTAATTCTTGTACCTGTTTATTTAAACAAAAAGAAACAAAGGTAGAAACAAACAAGGGCTCTGTCGGGTTGAACACCGAGGATCCTAAATTTTATTATTATTATTATTATTATTATTATTATTATTATTTTATATACTTTTTGTGTTCACCTAGCTTTTTTATCTTTTAACTGAAGCAAGGCTAAAAGTAAGTTTGCAAAACAAAATATGGCCTTGATTTTTCTCCATATTAGATTGCTTTTCCATTTGTTTATGAAAATGATAACTCAAGGTTCATTAATCAAGATTAAACACCATGTCTAATTTTGATTAAAGAAGGCTATTTTAACCTAAGCACCATGTTTAATTTAAAAAAGCCTATGAATGCGCCACACAGGCCTATGTGACTACACCCAAACCAGAGCATCTGACATAAACCATGAAAGCATGAATTTGTATGAGCAGGTTATATCTTCATGGATACAAAACATGAGTAAAGGAGATGGTGAACTTTTATTTACCTTTGCATACCTAAGTTCTTACTAGCAACGTTTGTAGATGGAAGCTTTGAAGCTGTTGTAGGGGCGGCTTGTATATGGTCTATCTCAGGTTATCACCAAGGTTAGGTCACACACACAACTAGTGTGTATGGACCATGGGCTTTAGTGATAGCAAAGGTCTAGAAGAGGAGAATGCTCCTTCTTTCTCTTCTTTTTTTATCTATTTTTTCATCATTCATTTTTTATAATAGATTTTTTTATTTTCTTTCTTCTATTTTCTTTTTTTATAGCAAGGTAGAGCTGAAATCATTTTTTACCAGGATGGTCTTTGGTGTGAATGTAACATGTGGCGAGGTATCCTCCCCCACACTTGGACTTTTGTGTAAAAGTCAAGTGTGCAGAGTAGGGTCTCCTTTTTGAGCATGTTCCACCACCAAAGATCATCAACGCATGTAGTAAATGCAGCTCTTATGTTCTCTAGCATTGTATGCCCCTTGTTCTTCTTAGTCTCAACCTGAAATTGTTAGTGACAAGAATACCCAAAAGGTGTACACTAACTAGATAACATGTTATTGCTTTTATTGACAAGAAAGTTTTTTTTCACTTTATAAATAATAATAAATTTTTTTAATGATAATCTGGGGTATCTCCCAGCAATGCTTTGTTTATGGTCATAAGCTAGACCTTGGGCACTTCATCTTGCAGCTAACATTGGTGGTTTAGTTCCCCGCTTCACCACCAAACATTGAGCTTTGAAGTTCAAGCTGCAAGGTTAGTTTCACAATGCATCCACGAGATTTGCAATATTTATGGGAAACAAAAGCATCCACAACCATCCTCCTAAAGAGTTTATGAACAAGGATTAGAAGGAGGTTGGGATCCTCGTAGGAGCATGTGTCTCAAGGCAAGATGTCCATGGCATAAGAGTTTTCGTTCCTAAGGGATTTACCATGTAGGATTAACGTTGGATTTTGACCATCATTGACGACAACGTTTGGATGGCTAGAGGGACATGACTTGGGTTCGAGCGAGGGTGATGGTGAAATGAACGGGGTTATGAATTTCACCTCCTCGAATGGGTCATTGTTGGGATGATGCTCCACCATTGGGATATCTAAGTGAGTGGCGAAAGCAGTTTTCACAAACTCTTCACTAAAGGTCCCATGGGATGGTTTTTCTTGGAAAAGATTGTCCAAGGGGTGGCGTATGAGATGCTCAAATTCAAGGATGGCATAGATATGAAAGTCTAGGTGAACCTCGGTTTCATCAATTATGATTGGCACATCCCTCATGATCCCACAACACTCAAAAATAGTCCCAAAGGACTTTTGAATAGTTTATTGGTCGGGACTAGCGGCATGTTACCCAAAAGGTTTTTTGCTAGGAATTTTGACATGATACTAGTCCCGACTATGTGGTTGTGTTGGGCTTCTATGTTTGTTCTCGTTAACAAGAAAGGCATGGCCATGGAAGGTGAAAGAATTTGAATTGCTTCGGAAGAACGTTTCACTTCCATTAACCATTCCTTTGATGGTTCTACCTTGGGGGAAACTTCTTTTGTGCGCTTCTCGTGCCATGGTATTTTTGAGGTATTGTCATAATCCTCAAATTTGATAGGGAACTCTGAAGGATGAATTAATCTTTCCTTTGGTGTCCGTGGTTCGGGTGAGGGCTCACGAGTTCAATCTAAGAATGAGGTTTGGATTCGACTGGTGAGGACTTCTCAACACTCGACGTAAACTATGCCTAAATGGATTTAGTTCTTATGAAATGCTCAAGGAATTCTACTTGTTTCGTCATAGTTTTGTGTGTAAAACTACCTCCGGCGGTCATGTCTAGGCATAGGTCAGCATGTGTGTTGATACCCAAACAAAAGAGTTGTAGCAATATGCTATTGGGTAAAGACAAGTCTAGGCCGGTGTGTAATAACACTAAAAACCTAGCCCAGGCTACACCTATAGACTCCTTCTCGTACTACTGAAAGTTGAAGATTGCCTTTGGTAGAGAGGCGATACAGGACATGGGAAAAATGCAAGACAAAACTTGTCTTTAAATTCATCCTAGTCCCCATTCGTACTTTCTATGGAAAGTGTGTACCATTACTTCGCCTTCTCTATGAGAGAAAAGGGAAACAATCTCCACTTTAGAGTTTCTTGTGACATGCCTAAGATACTCAGGCACGAACACATTTCCTCGAACTCTAGCAGGTGATTGTAAGGGTTTTCATTTTCATTCCCTAAGAAGGCTTGTCCCCGAACCATGGCTATAAAACTAGGGTGGAGTCCACTGCCAGATGAACGGTTTGGTTTTGGTGGTGGCTCAGCAAACTCGCCCCTTGAAGCGGAAGGGTATGGAGTTGAAGTTGGCTTCATGGTGAAAATATTTTTTTTGTTTTTTTATAAAAAGAAAAGATACAAATACGAGGACGAATTAGGCTCGAAGAAAATAACAACCGTTCCCTGGCAACAGCGCCAGAAATGCTTGTTGGTATTTCTTAACGCATACAGAAATAATCCGCAAGCACACGAAATTACCGTTGTAGCATTTCACCTGGAAGTATTCAGGGTATGGTATTTTCCACAAAGAATGGGGGTATTCTTCTAGCTAATTTGCCCAAGGACAACAGAAGGGTAGAGTTGGGAAGGATAGAGAAGGATTCCTATGGTAATAGGGTCTAAAGATAGATAAAGTCTACTTCTACTTGCTTACTTCAGGCACCGGCTTATACTTAGTCTACCAAGTACCTCTGGCCTATAGCTCTATGTCATACCTAGACGTGGGAGATTACGAGGGACGGATAGGGCTATCAACACCTGCTTCCTACTCCTCAATCATGGAGTATGAGGCAAAGGAAGGTAGCCTCTAGCCTAGACACCACGTCTATGTTATCGACTACTACTGTAGTGCGTTAACAAGGGTTATCCATCTCTATTAGGGCCCTTGTACTAGAGCATTCACCGCAAGAACGAACGATGATCCCACAAACAAGTAAAGATAAAGATTAACTAATCAATAGACTTTATACCAAAGGAATCACGAGAACTCACTCAGCGGGAAAACCCGTTGAAGTAAAGATGCTCGTCAAGGTACAAGTTGGGGAGACACCGACAAGTCTAGCGCTTCCGTGAGCTCTCCCTCACATCACTCCCTTACAACTCTAGCTAGCTACTAGGGCCTAAGCCCTTGGAGTGTTACTCTAACTCAAGTGGAATGCTCTTTGCCTTGTGTGTTGTGTCTATAATGAGGAGGGGGTGGCCTCCCTTTTATAGGTGGAGGAGAGGGAATGTCCCATGGCATATTCCCTTGATTTCTTCCTATCTTGGCAAACCACCATTCTCTGGACCAATTCCTTCGCGAATACCTTTTCCACCGATGTTGGAGAGGCATTGGGAGACCACCGACCAAACTTTGGGCTGATCGAATCCAGTGAGGGGTCGGGCATCCCCTGGGGTCGGCCATCCCTTGGGGTCGGCCACCCCCCAACTGGGGCCAAATTGGCCCATCTTCAGTGGGTGACTTCCTTTGGGCTTCTAGAGTGGGCCTATGTAGTGCTTTTGCTGAGAAGGAGTGATTTGATTTGGGTTTGTCCTTGTTCTCCTCTCTTTCAGGCCCTGATTCTGCTGGTAAGTGGGCCTTCTCCTCTTAGGCTCATTGGCTTTGTGTAGTACAGTGTTGTGCTTTGGTTTCTTTGTGCATTTTGAATGTATTTCCTATGTATTCCTTCAATGCCCTCCTATAAATGGTCAAACACCAAAACTTGTGGAGATTGTTAGTTCTAAAGCCCTATTTCTAAGTTTATTGCCTGTATGCTAGGATTTCATGCAAGTGTTGGCGGTTAAATATGTGAGTTAAGCATCGCCAACAACCATTTGGACACCTTCTTTCAACTTAGGGTGTTTAGGGACGAGAGGCTAGATAAACCTACAGGAAAGAGTTACAATAATCTAGGGTTTCGACCTATAGCATGGAACAAAATTTTAAAGTTGAAGACTCGAGGATACATAAACTAGGTTGATCGATTGCTTTGTTTGAGGACTATAAGTGTAAGTCAATCAACTGCTCTGATACCCATCCTATCAGGGGTCGTCGCTAAACTACCACCGTGAGGCCCCCAGGTGCGCACGTAGCAACTTCTCTTTAGGATCTTTGCGTTGAGTTACACACACATACCCGATACAAGGCATTTCAAACAACTCAAATACATGCATACTCTAGTCTCCAATACATACTAAAACATTATTGACAATAAAATAGGTTTAAGACACAAAACTAGTATTAACATTAGCACTCTATCTACCTTCTGCCTTTAGTCTAGGTTACACCTCATTTCACTCTTCTACTTATCGGGTTACAAGCAGCTCATCTTGGATTTGCCCGATCCAAGGTCTACTAATCGTTGAGTTCTTCAGAGCTAATCTCAGAGGAATGCCTTGCATACCTGCAAAACAACTTAATGGCAACACCGTGAGTCCATTGTGTACTCGCAGGACTTAATTTCAACACATAGATATTTGGTGGATGCACAGGTAATTTCTAGGTATTTATATCTTTGCAGAAAAGCAATGGCATTTCTTAAAGATGACATGCTCATGGCTCAGAATAAAGACATTACCAAAAGTGGAGTACATCATCTTCTAGTTTCATCAATAACTCTACCATGGGTATAGAAAGTAGGAACAACCGAATGGTTTCGTCTTGAAGGACTTCAGGCTTTCAAAACTCTATAGAGGTGTACAACTGTATCAACATGGAAGAATGGGACTGTTGATGGTAGTGGGGTGCCTACCTGATTGTGCTGCCATTCAGACGTCTAGAGGCTGACGATGATGACTTATACAAGTACACAATCCTTGCTCGAGACATTCCTGAAAGAATAAGGAAAACATGGCTGAGGAGATATCTCGACGATCAAGATAATGAGAAAGGATATGGGTGCATAGGTTAACACTGGGAGCTTAGGAAGAGACATCTAACTGTGGCCCTATTATTGCACTATTTGGTAATGGATATAAACTAGTATGGGTGGCCTCTTGGGTAAACTTGCTAAATAATATCACACTCTCTGTGTACTGTCAGACACTCTATCCTACTGATGGACACTCCACTATGATGGGTACTGAGGTGGGTTGTCCCTAGGTTGGTTCTATTCAGGTTGACGGACACTCCGTGGAAATCATGGATACTCCGATAGGTTCAGGACTTAGTCACTTCTAGGGTTGTTGCTAACATCGAATGGCTCGGTCGACTAACGGACATTCCGGTGTGAACTAGGTGTTCTTGGGTTGCTGGGTTCTGTCTTTTATAATTCAATAGACACTCCATGAGGTACCGCGGACACTCTGGTGGTCTAAGTTGACTAAGGGTAAGGCTTCCTAGTGGCTTTTCAGGGGCTTGACGAACACTCAATGATTTGGCGAACACTCCATCAATCGGGCAACAGAACCTATGCTCTTGGGAGATCCTACGTTCAAGCTTAGATTTGTGGAGTTTTGCATCAAGCATGTTGTTGACACTAGATATGGCAAACAGATAAATCCGCAAGCGCACGGATGTCAATGTAGCTTTCACCCGGGAGTATTCCAAGGTATCGTATTTCGACGGGGAACGCGAAGTGAACTAGACTAAGAACTAAGTTTATCCAAGGATAGAACAAGGGTAACATAATAGGTAGAGAGGATATATGTGGTTTCTCTAAACTAAGGCAAGACTAAGAAATACTATATCACGGTTGTTTACTTCAGGGCACAACCCGCCTAGCAACTAGGAGGGATAACAAGACAAGGTCTACCATGAGCCCTATGATTTAATAATTAGACCTATCATGGTGGAATATAGAGGATGGACAGGGCTGTCACCACCTGCCACCTACCACAATCTATCTGGAGGCCTAGCCGCAAACATAGGTAAGTTATAGCCTAAGCACCACACTTAATCTATAAACTCACTACTCTAATCCTAGCTAACAGATTAGAGCACCCTAACCAAGCGGTGAAACTAGTAAACACAATAATATAAATAATACTTAAGTAATGCAAAAGAGTAGAGTTACCACAGAGAAGATGCCAGACTTCACTCGAAGAAGAGCTTCATCCGCCGAAGCACAAGTGGAGAGGATGCCGACAACCCCAGCCCTTCTCCAAGCTTCTCCTCACTCTCTTCCTATCTACTACTTCTAAGTAGTAGAGCTACAGAGCTGGCCTAGCTACTATTCATCACTTGGAGTGATGGAATGAGATGGTGTGTTTACAAATGAGGGCGAAGGGTCATATTATAGCTTGAGGTGGAGTAGGGGCTACTCCATTGCCACGTCAGCAATCCGTGTGATCATCCTTCTCCACCCTTGGATGCAACCGACCTTGAACCGCTATAAATGGATGCACCACATTGCTCCACTTGTGCTAGTGTGCATGCTAACCAAAGTTGAGTCGGTTTGGTGAAAATGGGCTGTCAGGCAGTGTGGTAAGGGCGCCGGTCGGCCCTTGATTTCACCGCCTTTCGATCGTAGGGCCTTGGTTGGCTCCCAAAGGCGGTTGTGAAGTTGGTACATGTCAAAATTTGGTAGGTAAGGTGGTTTGAAGGTCGGTTGGAGGCCCCAAGCCTATGCCAGTGGGCCGGTGGATCCGCGACAACTCCATCTCGTCCATCGGTGCAAACTAACTTAAATCAACGCATGGGAGAGCTTGTGGAGCAGCTCCCATGGATTGGTGACGTGGCCAGTGTGAAGGTGGCACTTGGGGGGTTGGGTTGAGGGGCCAGCCGATGGGCCCAAGTGGTGCCAAGGCCTCCTACCACATCCACTTGCCTCCTATGTGTGTATTTGCCACAATTTTAGCTAAAATTCCTGCATACAAAGATATTTCCTTGTACTAGTGGAACTAGGTGAATTATAAAGCAAATCCTACACAAGTGATGATGCTTTTTCTAACTTTGTCTTTCTTTTGGGTGAAATGTTGATGGTCAAAATATGTTTTAGTGACCCTCAACAAGCTCCCCCACACCGAACCTTTACTCATCCCGAGTAAAGGATTCAAACAAGAAAGATGACTGAGCTAAGATTCGGGTGGATTTGATACACACGTTTCTTAGGATATGATGCAAGCATAAAAGATATTCCAAGTCACATACTCATACCTGTGGGTTTTGAAGTGGCTAGAACATCACCTTGGGTGGTTGAGAAATGGAGCAATTCAGACTCGAAGACATAGATCACTTCTCCTTCTCAAGTGAGATTGGAGTTTTGACAATATTTTTTTTTTCAAAAAAAACATAGCTCATGTCACTCCTCATATGGTTCTCTCAAATCACTCAATGGTATTTGTGTATGTGTCCTCACCAAGATCTTACTTTGCCTCAAGGCCCTACAACTATAACTTATGTGGAGTTTTGGGTAGGAGAACTTGAAAGGCATACTTAGAATGTTTATATTGCAAAGTCAAAGCATGTGAAGGGGACCCTAATGCCTAAGAGGGGGGGGGGTGAATTAGGCAACTTAAAATTCTGATTCTAAACTATGGCCTCTTTTTCTACTTAGCAAAACCTATGCAAAAGATAAACTATCTAAATGTGCAACTACGGTTTTGCTAGTGTGTTGCTTTCTCTACCGCAAAAGGAGTAATACAAACAATGTAAATGTGGAAGCTAAAGAGCAAGGTAGAGATATGCACTTCGCAAAGCACCTACCCTAATCACCTAATGAATCACTAAGCACTATGCATGTGGAGATCACAAAAATGGTGTATCAACACCCTAGGTATGTTTCCTTAGCTCCACTCTACTCAAATGGCCGGTTGGGGGGTCTATTTATAAGCCCCACTGAGAAAGCAGCCGTTGGGGATGAAATCCTATTTTTCTGCTGCTGACTGGATGCTGCTTTCATCCTGACCAGACACGTCCGGTCATCATGACCATTAGAGTGCGCAATCAACTGATCGGACGCTGATGGCGTCTGGTCACATGCCACTGGACGAGTCCGGTCGCAATTTCGCCAATCTGGAACCTCTCTAGAGTCTATCGGATGCTGTAGTTCCTGCGTTCGATCGATCACCCTCCAGCTTCCGGTCATGCTGAATGTGTTGCCGGGATGATGAACAGTGACATCGGTGCGTCTAGACACTTTTAGTCTTCAGCTTCCGGTCGCTGTTGCCGACGCCTGCTATTGCCGAGCAACTGATCGGACGCATCCGGTCCCTATTAGGGTTGCGTCCGATCACCTCTGTGAGCTTGTTTTTTTGTGATCTTGCGTCTGGCTTGGTTCCTATCTTCATGCTTGGACTTTGCTGATATCTTGGGTCTTCTCTTGTGTTTCAAGGGTCTTGCTTAAGGTGTTGTTCGTGGGATCATCACGTCGCCTTCATCCAAGTCATGTCTTGCACCCTATTGAACTACAAAACAATCACTTGCAAATTCATTAGTCCAATTTGGTTGTGTTGGTCATCAAACACCAAAATCCAAAGTAAATGGGCCTAGGGTCCATTTTCCTTACAATCTCCCCCTTTTTGTTGATTGATGACAACATGACCAAAGCAAGGAAATAATAAAAATTTGGAATTTAAAAATTATCTACTTGCTAGGATGCAATGCAAAGGGCAAGGTTATATGATGCTGAAAGATACCACTTGTAAGACTAAAAGATACTAATTGAAGATACCAATTGTAAAGCTAAAAGGTACCACATGTAAACATCTTTTGAAACTTATCTTGCCCTTGCAAATGTCCCCATGTGGCATTATGGATTTAAGCCTTGCTTTTTGGTCCTACAAATTCTCCCCATTACATACACTAATCCATAATCCACTATCCTCCCTTTCTCGGACCATTACCACTTGTAAATTATTATGATCGGGCTCGGTCCTACAAATTAATGCTTGCTTTTGGTCCTATAAATTCCCCCCTTTGGAATCAAACACCGAAAAGGAAGACATTAGTAGCATAAGGGATGGTCAAACTTTGTGATCCTTTGTATGTGGAGTGGAATAGATCACAAAATTTGACTTACATTACATAGACTAGGCTCCCCCTAAATATATGTATACATATGATGAAGAATGTAGTTTATGCATAATTGGCAAATTAATGCTCAAGGGAGTTTAATCTATATAATGCATGGAGAAAGCATATAAATACCAAAGTGAAATCAACATGATGATATCGGTTTAGAAATACCACATGTGGAAACCAATTTGATTTCTACCACTTGCAATAGGTAGTGGATATTTGAAGTATGATGCTTAACTCCGGGGACTCTATTTTCCTTGCAATGAGACTACTACACACATGATAAGCTTGAAAATGTGTTAGTCTCAAAGCATCCAACTTGTAGAGTAACCTCCCCCTAAATTTGTGCACACAAGTATGGAATACTTGTAGGCGACATGCACATTGATTTTAGAACCAACAATGCCACTTGAAAGATGACATCATATGAATGTGAGAATCATTTTCGAAGGTGATATTTAGGAGAAATTATCTATAATTTGGACTTTGGCACATATTAGATGAACAATTGTAAGACAAGCTATGTGTCGTGCTCCTAAACAATTTAAACCATGTAGGTTTGCTCCAATGGTTAAAAATGAAACCGAGCAAGCCACCATAAGATATACCTAGTGTATGCAAGACAAAAGATTAAGCATGCAAATCCAAACCTAGGCATGAAAAAAGAACTAGATGCTAAAAGATACCAATTGTAAGGAATTAAATCTAGTTACCTAACATGGGAAGAGGAATTTGGGTCCATAGTATTCATTAACCAACTTGGCAATATCCTTGTCCATCATGATGCACCCCATGAAATGCACCCTTACTTTGCCAAGTCTCCAAATTCCCTGAAGTCCAAATGGACTCCTCACTTCCCTTTCAGGATCCAAACCTTCTTGGTGCTCTACATGTTGGAAATTATTTCCTTTGGCACCCAAAAGCATTTGACCCCATTGTTGACTTGCTTGTTCACTTTGATGGCCACCACTTATCATTTTTCTTCTTCTTTAACAAGTATGGTGTGGAGGCTTTCTTGTCCACCTTGTTGATGTAGGTGTTGGAGAGCTTGCTTGTTTGCTTTATCTCTTTCTTCTTTGCTCCTCCCCCATTCTTCACCTTGCACTCATAGGACTTGTGGCCTTCCTTGTGGCATATGTAGCAAACCACGGTTTTTCCTTCATCAAGCTTCTTCACTCCCTTGACGGTGTTATCTTGATGAAGTTGGGCTTGCTTCGTCTTGCCTTTTACTTGAGTTAAGTCCTTGGTGAGGCGAGCCACTTCTTGCTTGAGTTGATCATTCTCCTTTGCAACCTCTTGTGTGCATGTATCTACAATAACTTTCTCAACACAAACTTGGTTGCACAAGGGTGAGTCTAAACATAAATCATTGCAAGAAGTAGAGGCATCCTTTTTAGGCATGTCAAAGATTGAACTTTTCTTATTAGGTGCCTCGGTGGGGGTTGTACCGATGGCTTCAAGATTAGCAACTTTATTTGTTAGCTCATCACAATGTTTGCACATAGTTTCCATTTTGGCAAGCAAACATTTATAAGCATCTTGTGAGCTAGCTAACTTTTTCTTTAATTTTTCATTTTTGTTTACAAGTTGCTCATCATTGATTATGCAAGCATTTGTTGTTACACTAGCCTCAAGTTGCTCAATTTTAGTAGATAGTTCAATATTGAGATTAGCAAATGTCTCATATTATTCAAGCAAAGTTTTATATGCTTCTTGTGAACTATCTAGCTTTTCTTTTAATTTTTTGAGCTTCTTTTGTTGACTAGTGCAAACTTTAGCATAGTTAAGATTTTGTTGCACAATTTCATCATAAGAAGGCAGCTCATCATCACTATCACTATCATTGTCACTATCACTAGTGATAGACTTTTTGTTACCTCGTGCCATAAGGCACACACGTGAAGTGCATGATGATGAGTGCTTGTGCCTACGCCTCTTGTGGTGGTCTTCTTCTTCACTTGAAGAATCATCCCATGACCTTATTGATGTGAGGGCTTTGTCCTTGCATGCCTTCTTCTTTGTCTTGGGTGTGGGCTTGTTTGGACAAACTTCCACAAAGTGCCCCAACTCGCCGCATCCATAGCATCATTTCTTTCTTTGCTCATTTCTTTGATTTGTGGAGATGAAACCTTGAATTTGGATGGGCACACCCTTGACATTGAGTATTCGGATCATATTCTCCACCTTGTTGATAAGTTTGATTGATTCTTCATCAAGATCGGAGGTGGAGGAGGAAGATTGATCATCATCACTTGAATCTTCATCATCATCTTCTTCTTCTTCTTCATCTTCACTTGAGGAGCTTGAGCTTGAGCTTGTCTCAACTTGCTTGCCCTTCATCTTCTTCTTCTCACTACATGCTAGAGCTTTGCCTTTGCTTGATGAAGAGGCTTCTTCTTGACCCATCTTGCATGACATTTCAAATGCCACTATCTTACCAATGACTATGGCCGGGGTCATGGTGCTCAAGTCCTCCACGTTGTGAAGGATGGTGATGATGCTTGCATATTTCTTTTGTGGTAGCATGAAGATGATCTTCCTCACGATGTCTACATCATCTAGCTTTGTTAATCCTATTGAATGGAGCTCATTGATAATTAGATTCAAACAAGAATACATATCATGAACAAGCTCATCATCATTCATTTTAAAGGAATTATAATTTTGTTTAGCTAGACAATGTTTTTGCTCATGGACATTAGTTGTGCTGTCATGGAGCTCTTGGAGTTTTAACCAAATTTCATGTGCTGTATTTAAAGTGAACACTTGGTTAAACACATCCATCCTAAAAGATCCAAACAAGCAATTTTTAGCTCTAGCATTAAAATGAAATTCCTTTTCTTCACTCTTTGTGGGTTTATCGGGATTCTTAATGTGTTTCATCCTATCACGAGTGACTCTCCAAACACCCAAGTCTACCGCCTCAAGGTGACAAGCCATTCTAGCTTTATAGTAGGGGAAGTTAGTGCCATCAAAGTGCGGAGGCCTAGAAGTATCCATCCCAACTACTCTAAATAGCGACGGCTCAACGACGGTGAAGCCAAATGTCCAAATTGAGCCAACCAGCTCTGATACCACTTGTAGGGGACCATGATGCCTAAGAGGGGATAGAATTAGGCAACTTAAAATTCTAATTCTAAACTATGGCCTCTTTTTCTACCCTTAGCAAAACCTATGCAAAAGATAAACTATCTAAATGTGCAACTATGGTTTTGCTAGTGTGTTGCTATCTCTACCACAAAAGGAGTAATACAAACAATGTAAATGCGGAAGCTAAAGAGCAAGGTAGATATATGCAAACTCCCATCGATGACTCCAGTACTTTTACTGAGGTACTGAGAAGCGCACAAGCTTCCCCCTAGTCCTCGTTGGATCCCTCACAAGGAATCTCTCGTAAGGGCCAAGCCCCTGGTTAGGTAACTCCATGGATAGCCCCAGGCTTTCCCCACATGCAAGTGGATCTCTGGTGTGCCATCTGACAAGCCTCTCCCAGACCGCTCAACCACCGCCATCACTATCAAGCTTCTGACCAAAATGTTGTGGGCCTTGTTCCCTCCGGTACACGGTGGCGGCCACACCACAAATGCGGTTGGTGTGATCTTGCAAGACTACAAGCCCCTCCGATGTACAACAATGGTGCGCGCAAGCACCGAGTAATAAGAGGTATGCAAACCTCACTAAACACTAGGCCTAAACCTAGAGCAAGCGCATAAGCGGTGGTCTAATCAACCTAAGCACTTCGCAAAGCACCTACGTTAATGAGCTAATGAATCACTAAGCACTATGCATGTGGAGATCACTAAAATGGTGTATCAACACCCTAGGTATGTTTCCTTAGCTCTACTCTACTCAAATGACCGATTAGGCGTTCTATTTATAAGCTCCACTGAGAAAGTAGCCGTTGGGGATGAAATCCCACTTTTCTGCTACTGACCGGACACTGCTTTCGTCCTGATCGGACGCGTCCGGTCATCCCAACCGTTAGAGCACGCGATCAACTGATCGGATGCTGATGGCGTCTGGTCACATGCCACCGAACGTGTCTGATCACAATTTTGTCGCTCTGGAACCTCTCTGGAGTCAATCGGCCGCTGCAGTTCTTGCGTCCGGTCGATCACCCTCTAGCATCCGGTCGAGCTAAATGTGTTGCTGGGATGATGAACAGTGCCATCAGTGCATCCGGTCACTTTCAGTCTTTGGCGTCCAGTCATTACTACCGACACCTGTTGTTGCCGAGCAACTGATCGGACACATCCGGTCCATATTAGGGCTGCGTCCGGTCAATGCGTCCGATCATCTCTATGAGCTCGTTTCTTCGCGATCTTTCGTTTGGTTTGGTTCCTATCTTCATGCTTGGACTTTGCTTAATATCTTGGGTCTTCTCTTGTGTTTCTAGAGTCTTGCTTAAGGTGTTGATTGTGTGATCATCACGTCGCCTTCGTCCAAGTCACGTCTTGCACCCTATTGAACTACAAAACAATCGCTTGCAAATTCATTAGTCCAATTTGGTTGTGTTGGTCATCAAACACCAAAATCCAAAGTAAATGGGCCTAGGGTCCATTTTCCTTACAACATGGATCCATGGAGGAAAACAATATACAAACATGATCAAGAGTGCAAGTGTGTGGATATGAGTGGAAGGTTGACTCCTCAAAGATGCTCTCTCCAAATCTAGATGATTGAGATCATGGGCTGTCTTTAATGCCCATCCTCTTTTTTTTGCTCGACACTTTTTCACTCATCTTTTCTAGCTCTCTTTTTTCAACTTTCTCTCTCTCCCTTTTCATAACATATAGCCCATGTCTCTTTTTCAGACTTATATGGAGAATGGAGAGATATCTTAAATACATGGAATCTTTATTTTGTGGAAAGATGGAAAGGCATGTTTGTGGAGAGGTGGAAGGCATGTCTATGCTAGTTCTCAGTGTAGGAGCATAGCATAAATGTGGAAATCATGTTTTTTTCTTACTCTCAGTGTAAGAGTAAAGCATAAGTGGTGGAGTGTATGTGATCTTGATCATGTAAGCATGGTGTATCACTCACTAGGGTCACACAATTTGACAAGACTAAAACAAAATCTAAGCAGCAAGAAAGTGTAGGTTTGTTAAGATATTGCCTATCGCTCTAGTAGGACATTTATACCATAGAGGAGTCATGAAGCCATGGTTTCAAATTTTGTTCAAAACAAAAGTCTCCAAAACACTTTATTAGAAAGAAGGACTTATCTTGTCATCACTATATCACACTTCACAACAACTTAGGTAATGTTATCCTAATTGTGTAAGGTTCCCACAAGCATTAAGTGAAAGATAGGAAATAAAGATTATGCAAGCCAATCTCATAAGATAAGTTATGATCAAATCTTGGGGTTATGTTCTAGATTTCATCAAGTTTTAATAACATGAAGAATTTGGCTTTTTATGCATTTATTTTCAAGGAGATAAATATAGGAGAGGGGTACCGAGATACAAACCAACATCTCATGTTGAGATGAAGTCCAGAGAGTTAATGTTGATGTGTGAAGTGCTCCTATGTGTAGCCTTGGTGCTTTTCATCGGAGGATAAGTTGCTTCAGCTAGGGTTGGGTTGCCCAACCCCCACACCTGTTCCTTCAGCATCTATGCTTATTCAAAGACACAGAGTGAAAGCGACAGGGTTCTACTAGTGCAAATGTACTAGTGAACCAAAAACTTTATTCCTCTTATTGAAAAGCAAACAGAGGCACATAGCATGATTGGTAATGAAACAATAGCGCCTAAACACATATCATGCCAAAGGGGAGATCAAGGTGAACGAGAAACATACCTATGTCATGTATATTGTTAAGTTAAACAATGTTCCTAGTGAAAGTTGTGACACTTCTCAAGCTAATGACCCCCCACAAGACAGCATTTGAGATTATGGAGCTATTATTATTTTTATTTAATTTTTTATATAATATACTTTTAATATACTTGGACCTTCATGTGCCCATATTTTTTTTACTTGGACCTTCATGTGCCCAACTTTAATTTAGCTCCATTTCTCTCTTCACAAAAAGGCAAAAAGGGGTATTTATGAAGGAGATAGTTCAAATCTTTGAAGTACCACTAGTTCATAAGGTCACAAAATTTATCTAAGCTCAACATGATAATAGGTTGCATAAGAATAGGTTCATATTTAAGCATTTGTTTTAGAGATGAGAATGTAAAGACAAAACATGATCATTCAATTTTAACATCTCAATCTACACTCTTGCTATGTTTGATTAAGAAAAGACAAGATAGAAGAACATATGCACAATCATTTTGGGCACACTTCTACTGCTCAAGGTGACAAGAGTTTAAAAGAGTTGGCTATTATTATGTACACAAAGAAGGCATGATTGAAAACCTAAGCTTGAACATTGTGTTAGCAAAACTAAACAAGTTCAATCATATCAAACATTCATGCTTATCAGGTCAAAGGTTGCCAACATACCTTAGAGATGTTATTTTTGTTGTTTTGAAGCATGACGGCTCATGATGATGATTTTGATTGGACCATCGCATTTGCTTCCAAGCTCTCCATGCCTGATTAGCTTCTCTTTTGAATTGCACAATTGTACCTTGTCCTTGAATTCCTTCTTCTTGATGTCACTTATGATGCTTGCTCAAAAAGTCTTGATTCATGATTTTAATATCTGCAACAAAGCTAGTGCAAGGTGATACTACAAACCCGACCGATGTGTGAGCACATCAGCCGGTGCAACAATCAAGCTCAATCTTCATTGGGTTCGCTCTATTTTATTTGAAGGGAAAAGCATAAACTTTAAAAGGTAAACTATTTTTATTTACTACTGCTACTACTACTACTACTTATGATGATAGAAACTAAACAAACTTTATTGAATTGAAAATAGCAAGCTAATGGGTTATCTCCCGGCAATGCTTTGTTTTAAGTCATAAGCTCGACCTTTGTAGTTTTAGCTACAGAACTTGCGCCAATGCAACTATGAGCTTTGGAATACTTATGATAGACAAAAGCATCAACAACCATCCTCTTGAGGATTTGATAAAAGAGAAACACAGGATGGTTGCAACTCTCGTAGGTGCAGTTGGTAGAAGGAAATATTAACTCTCGAGATTTCTCATGGAAGTGTAGATCTTGTCTCTTCTAGAATGTAGCTTTGATGTTTGTCCACATGATCATCCTTTTTGGACTCCAAAGTTGGTCCCTCAAGAATGTCCATACACCAAACATATTCTTCCATCAACTCTTGTCTATGACATTCTATGAGTGGATTCCCTTCCTCATCCTTTATTAGGATGGGAATCTTCGCCTTAGATGATTTGTGCTCCCACTCATCTTCAACCAAAAGGTTTGGAGTGACTCCTTGGTTTGGATTATCAACAAAGAAACAAGGATGGACATCGAGGAGATCAAAGTCTGAGGTGGAAAATGATGTTGATTCGAGGGGCTCCAAGGCAACCAAATCTTGAGATGAACAAAGAAGATGATGATTTGGTGTAAAGGATGCCAAAGATCTCTGTTGGATTTGATGATTGAAGGTGTTCCCAACATGGGGAGAGAGATCCTCCTTGAATTCAAAAGGAAACTCCAAAGGATGAATTTCTTCTTCCTTTGGTGTACCTAGGAATGGTTCAGGAATATGGTTGGTAGCTAAAGATTTAGATGGAATTGACAAGGATTTGGCTGTCGAAACATCTTCTTGTGTGGGGATTGGATTGTCCTTTTCTTCAAGGGAGTCATGATGGCCATCGGTGTAGGGAGAGTTTTCAAGGATTGTCTCAAGGATAGCTCTCCCCTCACTAATAGGAAGATGTAAGAAGGCTCCTCCTGAAGTGATGTCAAGGAATTGTGTAGATTTTGCACTAAGACCCAAATAGAAGTGTTGCAAAAGTATAGGTTCGGGTATAGCAAGATCAGGGCTAGATGAATAAAGATCCATCAAATGGGCCCATGAAGCACCAAGGGATTCTTTCTCCCTTTTCTTGAAGCTTAGGACCTCTTTTCAAAGACGAACCACTCAGGCGATGGGGAAGAACATTAAGCAAAACTTGGCTTGAAGAACTTCCCACTCTCCTTGTGCACTCTCTATAGTTCAAGTATACCACTGTTTGGCTAATCTCGTCAAAGAGAACGGAAATAGCTTCCACTTAAGGGTTTGAGGTGACATGCCCAAAATGTAAAGGCATGGACACACCTGCTTGAACTCTCACAGATGAGCACATGGGTTGTCATCTTTTCCCCTAGAAAAAGATAGCTCCTAAACTTTAATTATGAAACAAGGGCGAATTTCATAACTATGGGTAAGGATAGGCATTGATGATGGAGGTGGCACCAAACTAGTGCCCTTTGGAGCAGCAAATTGAATGATAGGAATGTGATCCATGGTATGAAACATAAAGGATAGAAGATACTTGGATGACTTAGTTCTAAACTAGAATAGCTACCGTTCCCCAACAAAGGCGTCAGGAATGCTTGTTGACACTAGATATGGCAAACAGATAAATCCGCAAATGCACAGATGTCAATGTAGCTTTCACCCGGGAGTATTCTAAGGTATTGTATTTCCATGAGGAACGCGAAGTGAACTAGACTAAGAACTAAGTTTATCCAAGGATAGAACAAGGGTAAAATAATAGGTAGAGAGGATATATGTGGTTTCTCTGAACTAAGGCAAGACTAAGAAATACTATATCACGGCTGTTTACTTCGAGGCACAGCCTGCCTAACAACCAGGAGGGATAACAAGACAAGGTCTGCCATGAGCTCTTTGATTTAATAACTAGACCTATCATGGTGGAATACAGAGGATGGACAGGGCTATCACCACCTGCCACCTACCACAATCTATCCGGAGGCCTAGCTGCAAACACAGGTAAGTTATAGCCGAAGCACCAAGCTTAATCTATAAACTCACTACTCTAATCCTAGCTAACAGATCAGAGCACCCAAACCAAGCGGTGAAACCAGTAAACACAATAATATAAATAATACTTAAGTAATGCAAAAGAGCAGAGTTACCATAGAGAAGATGTTGGACTTCACTCGAAGAAGAGCTTCATCCACCGAAGCACAAGTGGAGAGGATGCTGACAACCCCAGCCCTTCTCCAAGCTTCTCCTCACTCTCTTCCTATCTTCTACTTCTAAGTAGTAGAGCTACAGAGCTGGCCTAGCTACTAGTCATCACTTGGAGTGATGGAATGAGATGGTGTGTTTACAAATGAGGGAGAGGGGTCCTATTTATAGCTTGAGGTGGAGTAGGGGCTACTCTATCGCTATGTTAGTGATCCGCGTGATCATCCTCCTCCACCTTTGGATGCAACCGACCTTGAACTGCCATAAATGGACGCACCACATTGCTCCACTTGTGCTAGTGTGCATGCTGACCAAAGATTAGTCGCTTTGGTGAAAATGGCCTGTCGAGCGGCGTGGTAAGGGTGTCGGCCAGCCCTTGATTTCACCGCCTTTCGATCGTAGGGCCTTGGTTGGCTCCTAAAGGTGGTTGTGAAGTTGGCATATGTTGAAATTTTGTAGGTAAGGTGGTTTGGAGGTCAGTTGGAGGCCTCCAAGCCTATGACAGTAGGCCGGTGGATCCGCGACAACTCCATCTCATCCATTCGTGCAAACCGACTTAAATCAACGCATGGGAGAGCTTGTGGAGCAGCTCCCATGGATCGGTGACGTGGCCAGTGCCAAGGTGGCACTTGGGGGACTGGGCGGCGCTCTTGTGGGGCTGGCCGGTGGGCCAAGTGGCCCGAAGGCCTCTTGCCACGTCCACTTGCCTCCTATGTGTGTATTTATCACCATTTTGGCCAAAATTCCTGCATACAAATATATTTCCATGTACACGTGGAACTAGGTGAATTATAAAGCAAATCATACACATGTGATGGTGATTTTCCTAACTTTATCTTATTTTTGGGTGAAATGTTGATGGTCAAAATATGATTTAGTGACCGTCAACACATGTGCCCAACATTCCTCGGGTAGCTCAGGTGGCTCGCTTGGCTCAAGGTAGCTAGGTTTTTAGCTAGTTTCACTATGTGTGGCTAGGACTTTAGGATTCAAACCAAAACTCATGAGAAAAGAGAGATAAACCTAGATATCGAGATGCGAATCCTTAGCTCTGTGATTTGAGATCTTCCATAGCCAAAAGTTGAAGATCCAAGCTTTCCTCATTATCACTTCTTCGTCCAAAAGATTGGTCACTCATGGGCTCCTTCTTGCAAGACACCAAAAGATGAATCAAAGATCAATCCAAGAGATGCTCGAGTGCTTGAGTTAAATGAAGATTTCCTTAATTTACTTGTTGTCGACGAAATATGGTCGGCAGTCTACCTAGGGGTATGCCCAAGGTATTAGATTGTCAGCAGACAGATGCGCAAGCCACAAACAAGACGGTGATGCAAGACAGACATGAGATTTTATCCAGGTTCGGCCACCAAGAAGGCATAATACCTATGTCCTGCGTCTGATTGTATTGCTATATGTCAATGAGAGATGTCTTTTAGAGGGGTCCCCTACCCGCCTTATATAGTCCGGGGGGCAGGGTTACAGATCTAGAAACTAATCCTAGCCAGTTACAATTGCCATAGGTGGCCGGATAAGGATTCCTATTCTAACCGACCAGGATCTTGCTTGATCGCCAAATCTATCTTGACTCCTTGCGCGGGACTCCAAACAGGTTGGCCGGGCCGCGCGTCGTCTTTTGGTGGACCGGACCCTCTGATCTAGGCTGGCCCAAGCTTAGCCGTAAGGGTATAGGGGTTAATACCCCCACAGCTAGTCCCCGAGCACCATGTATTATGCTGCGACACGCCATTTTAACCTTCTCCGAACAGTGAGGCTTGAGTTCTTGACATCTCAGACCACCGTTGTAACCGGAGAAGTAGGTTGTCCGAAGAATGTATGGTGCTCTTAAGAAAAAAGAAAAAGATTTCCGTCCTAGGAAGTGTGCCCACTTGTATTTCTGAAAAGAAATGTAAGTGCGTCTTGAAGCATAGCATCCATGATCAGCAGAGGCGTAGGAGTCGAAAAACAAACACATTCACCGCAAGGTGAAGTGTGCCCACTTAGTCCCCGAGCCTGGTAGTAGGTGACACAGGCACGTGGTGCCAGGGTCTAAAAAGAATTCTCAGTCAAGTCAAAAATCCAATCATAATATAAGTCATACGAGATGCACCGGCAGGTGCATCGTACCGATGTAGTCCCCGAGCTTGCTGGAAGGCAAAGTATAAGCCTTGTAGCAAGGTCTAAATAAATGTCTCTCAACTATATGTGAGTACAAATCACATGTAGCCAAGGAGAGCGGTCTTCGAGCAGTGGTCGGGACAGTTCCCGAGCACGATAGTAATCCTGACAATCAGTCAAAGCATAGGGGTCGATTAAATAAATACATTCACCGCAAGGTGAAGTGTGCCCACTTAGTCCTCAAGCCTCGTAGTAGGTGACGCAGGCACGTGGTGCTAGGGTCTAAAAAGAATTTCTACTAGAGTTAAGAATCTAATCGTCGTACAATCAATACGAGATGCACCGGCAGGTGCATCGTATCGATGTAGTCCCCGAGCTTGCTGGAAGACGAAATATAAGTCTTGTAGCAAGGTCTAAATAAATGTCCATCAACTGTATGTGAGTACAAATCACATGTAGCTGAGGAGAGTAATCGCCGAGCATTCTTCAGAACAGTCCTCGAGCACGGTAGCGGTCAGGGCAGTCCCCGAGCACGGCAGTGGTCTGGGCAGTCCCCGAGCACGGTAGTGGTCAGAGCAGTCCCCGAGCACGGTAGTGGTCTGGGCAGTCCTCGAGCATGGTAGTGGTCGGAGTAGTCCCCGAGCACGGTAGTGGTCTGGACCATCCCTGAGCATGAGACATGCAGCGAAGAAACGAACATCGCTTGTACTATTATTTGGTGTATTTATTTATCTTCTTACTCTATCAAGTCCAATCTGACATGTCTGGTCAAAAAAGTGGATGGGTATAGCACGCCATACTACCTTCTTGTCCTTTCAAGCAAATAGTCGCTTGGCACCTATAAGGAGGTGCGTCAGTGTGCGCGTACACTAGTAACGAAGGGGCGCGTATATTGGCATAGATCTCGAGGTTGTGAAAACAACCGTCTACGGCGCATGCGCACATCTCCCAAGAATCTCAGGTGGACGAAACAACGGAACTCTTGGTTATTTATAATATAGAACTGGTAAGTTACTTTTTACCGATCCCCATTACCATTCGCCGCCGTAGCCTTCTTCTTCCTCTTGCCAACCCTAATACCTACGAAATCATCTCCAATCACCCCTCCACCATATCCACCTCCATCAACAAGGGTGGATTCATGGCGAAGAGTGACGCTCAGAAGAAAGCCAGAGTCATGGCGAAGGAGTGGTGGAAGTCAAGAAGTAATGAGCAGACCATCGAAGACCTTGTCATCATGGGAGTACTCCACAACAAGGCACTCGCAGGATGGCACGCATCGGAAGGAGAAGGGTACCCTAATCCACAACCAGGTGAGATTGTGGTTTTCGAAGATTTCTTCAAGCGGGGTTTTGGGGTTCTAGTGCACCCTTTCCTTCAGGGGCTCTGTTTGTATTACGAGATTGGGATTTGCAATCTGCATCCCAACTCGATTCTTCTTGTCTCCACCTTCATCCATCTTTGCAAAGCATATGGTGGCTTCCAGCCCCATTTCAACTTCTTTCGCCATCTTTTCTGTCTGCGGAAGAAAGGAAGCGGCGGCTCGAAGATAGCCAGAGGTGTGTACCTCAATCTGTGTGACGAGATGAAGGCCTAGTACTTGCACTGCCCTTGGAACACATCGTTGGATGATAGGTACAAGAAGTGGTTCTACATCCACGAAGAGCCGAACACGATCACATTGTGCGACATGGGGTTCATTCCGGAGAAGAAGAACAGCTGGTTGGAGAAGCCCGAGCACTTGGAATAGATCTCAGAACTTCTTGAGATGATCCCATGGAAGAAACTGGATGGTCCGAGCATGGTCGGGAACTTCATCAGCCGAAGGATCTAGCCTTGCCAGAGGAGGGTACATCCTGGCTACGAGTACCAAGGTAGCGCAGACCCAACTAGGACCAGGAAAGAGGCGCTTGACAAGATAGAAGTCAAAGCCAGGATTGGAGAGCTATTCAACCTTTCTGATTCAAATTATGTCAGGTTGAGCGACATCGAGCATGCTTTCAAGCTGGCCCGACCTCCCCCAAAGGTAAATTATGCTGCCTTGTACCCCTAAACTTGTGTTGTAACAGAACCTTATTGTGTTGTCGCCTTTATGTTTCCTAGAGTAATGGTCATGACAGAGCAGCAGTGTTTGTGTCTCCACCCCCTGGTGTAGATTGGCCACAAGTTGCTGGCCCAACCTCCCAGACCAGCGCCAAGATCGAAGACGTCGACTGGGCCGTACTCGGGGTTGGGGAGGAGGCAACGGCTAGGGCTGCTGGCAAGCGGCCGGCGGCCAGTAAGCGTCGTCAGGCCATCTTTACACTGACAGATGATGAAACAGAAGATGCAAACATCTTCCAACTCGTCCCTCGAAAGAGGAGGAGACAACTGGATTCGACGGAGCAGGGTGGCTCCTCCATGCCAGTGGGACTCGCATCACCGACCACTGCAATGCAGAGGACAAGCAGCAAAGGGGTCGAGCATCAAGCCCCGGTGTCAGCACTAGTCATGGAAAGAGACCCAGTGGCACCCACAGAGCATGTGGAGCAAGCATGGACGAAGAGACGCGCCTTCGCCACCTCATTCCGTGCTTCCAAGCTATAAGTATTTGTAACCTTGATGTAAGCTTACAATTTATATTGAATATTGTTGTCTTCTGAACTTATCTCTGATATATTAGGTCGACATCCACCGAAAATCCTGACCAACTAGCCGGGTGCGACATGGCTCCGGCAGCAATGGCGGAGAAAACTGCCCAGCAGCCGGCTATGGAGGAACCTGTAGCAGAAAGTCCGCCGGAGCCTCAGCAGACGAGCGGCCAGACGACAATCCCCGAGCAGCTGGTTGAGGGGAGAGCCGAGCCAAGTACAAGTGCTCCGAGCACTAACCCTACTGAGGGGGATACTTCAGTGCCAAGGATATCAGACCAAACCGAGGAGCAGCAGCCAGAGGTGGCACAAAGCATGTTTGCCGATGCTACGGCCCGTGGGAAAGCCATAGTGATCGCAGAGACTACAAACTCCAGACCAGTGCCGCTACCCGAACAAGAGGTCGAAGAGGACGAAGTAGAAGAGGTCCTGGGCCATCCCCAGGACAAGCAACAACATGTATATGTGTCGCGCTGGCGGAACGACCAATGGGTTATGCATGAGGAAATCCCAGAGGTCGAAGAGACCATGAAAGTAGAACGAGCGGCAAAACATCTGGTGATAGAAGTCCAGGTATGTTTGGCTTGACCACTTGATCCTGCTATCCAGTCACACTGTCTGACTTAACTTTTTTACATGCAGGACTTGATGAAGACCGCAAGGTACCGAAAGAAGTGCTTCGACCAGATTGAGGGGGTCACAGCAAGCAATAGAGAACTGGCGGCTGAGGTGGAACGCTTGCGCCACCAACTTGAAGCCACCGACCAGGAGAGGACGGAGCAAGAGGCACAGAACTAGAACCTAGTCGTCTAGCTTAGTAACAAAGAGCCGGAAAAAACAAGTAAGTTGTCACTTTATCACAGTAAGTGCATGACACGTGTTGTTGCTTTGTTGGTAATAACAGCTGTAGTGCAGGCTTAGAAGCCAAAGTAGTCCATCTCCAAGAGGAGAATAGTTGTGTGGCCGTAGAGTGTGGCCGCCTGAAGGAGGACAACAAGAAACTGGTGCATGACCAGTCGCAACTCCGGGACTGCACAACCAAGATGAAGGAGGAACTGAAAAGTAAGTGTTCCAGACCACCTTGCTCATTCTGTTGCCCGCGTTATCTTGTTGTGGCGTGACATTTTAATATCTTGTGCGGTTTGCAGTTTTGAAAGTCAATGCCAAGAAGCATCTGGAAACCATGATGAAAGATCGTGATGGCTGGAAGGCGCGATGCCTAGAGATCACCGAGGATCGGGACACGTGGAAGAACCAGTGCCAGGAAGTGGCAACTGGCATTTTGCCCGTCCTCAGCCTTATCGACCCAGCGCTTACAGAGGAAGCGCCAAAAACACCGCAGCTCGGACTGGTCGAGAGATGCCGAAAGGCATGGGAATGGTTCCAAGAGTTCGTGAAGGAGGCGGGTGAGTACACAGGCACACATGTGCTAAGCATGGTGCGTGCCCACTACCCCCTGATCGATCTCAAGCGCCTAGAGGCTGGGTACCCAAAGGAGGTAAATCCAGACAAGGCTGAGGAGCTTTGAATGACCTAGCTGGACTTGTCTTCAAAGATAATTAGTGACATTAACCTGTGTGGAGGTGGGACAGCACCTGTACAGGGTATGCCATCAATAAGCCAGCTAGAAATGCCATCAGTTGTGAGCCAACCGGCGAAGCCTGTGGTCTCGACCAGCTAGGCATCGGTGGGGCCATCCTCTTCAGCTCGACCAGTACAAGAGTCCCCAAGACTCGAGCGGGATATCGGAAGTAGCGAGCAGTAGGTGCCACATGCCCCGACCAGCCAACAGGATAGGCTAGAGCTGTAGAAGAAGGATGTAGTTGTGTTATTGTAAACTTGTGCCTCTTCAGGCAAGCTTGTAATAACGTAACTGTATATCATTATAAGCTTATTTGTTTTGTATAAAACGTATTTAAGCTTGAAACTCGTGTTGGTGTAACTAAGTGAGAATATGTTAGCATTCTGTTTAGTTGTACTAGTTTACTCGACATGTCATCCTAAAAAGTTTGTACAACCCTGATTTGGCATGTGGTCAGAGTGTGAGGTGTGTGACCTGTGCACACGTAGACATGAACAAGTCCAACCAGGGGGGACCTGCCGATCACCCGTAGCATAGAGAGTGGATCCCATGTACGCATTGAGAGGAACCAGAGACAGGGCCTGCTCTAAAAACCCATGAAGGAATGGTGGTTGGCTTTGACTGGCTAAGTTAGAATAACTGTAAAATTCGAAGTGACACAATCATAGTGGTCGGAGAAATCATAATAGCTTTATTGAATTAAATCGAAAGTACAAGAGGAGTACATATCTCAGTAGTTAAGCATAGAAACACCTAAGCTTGTCGATGTGCCATGAATTTGGTACGTCCATGCCGTCCAGGTGAGCTAACCTGTAAGACGTTGGTCGTGTGACTTCCTTGATCATGAAGGGCCCCTCCCATGGAGTTGCGAGTTTATGGACACTAGCCTGACTTGTCTTCCACTTTAGGACTAGGTCCCCGACCACGAAGAACCACTCTTTAACGTTCTTGTTGTAGTACCTGCGCAAAACAGCAAGGTATTTGGTTGTACATACGCAAGAATCAAGCCGCTTCTCTTCTGCACTATTCACTTCTAGCTCCCATACTTCATTGACCTTGCCTTCGTCAAAGTTCTCTACCCGTGCTGATCTAAAAGCTATATCTGCTGGGAGGACTGCCTCAGCGCCGTAAACCATAAAGTATGGTGAGACACTGGTGTTACGACTGGGCTGAGTTCTGAGGCCTCAGACCACGGCTGGTAACTCTTTGAGCCATCTCCCGGGAGCTTTGTCATTTTCTCTGTACATCCTCTTCTTCAATGCGTCCAAAATCATACCGTTCACCCACTCGACCTGTCCATTAGCTCTAGGGTGCGCCACCGAGACGTATTTTACTACTATGCTCCTTTCATCGCAGAAGTCCCAAAAAGCATTCCCGGTGAACTGAGTACCCAGATCAGTGACGATGCTATTGGGTATGCCGAAGCGGTGGATGACCTGGTCGAGGAATGTAACCGCCTTTTCTGAGGATGCCTGTACCAGAGGCATGTACTCTATCCACTTAGAAAATTTGTCGATCAGCACAAAGACACATGTAAATTTCCCAGGAGCCGGTTTGAAGGGCCTGATCATATCCAGTCCCCAGCATGCGAAGGGCCAAGAGGCTGGTATTGTCTGGATCTCATGTGCTAGTATGTGGATTCTCTTGCGAAGAACTGACAACCCTCACAGTGCCGGACTAGCTTCTCTGCATTAGCTACCGCTGACGGCCAATAGAACCCTACTCAGAAAGCCTTACCGACCAGCATTCTCGAGGCTACGTGGTTGTCGTAGGAGCTGGAGTGGATTTGGTCCATGAGATGTTCGCCATCCTCCCGGGTTATACACTTCATCAAGATTTCTTCCTTTGCGTTCTTGCGCCATAACTTGCCATCGACGAGCAGATACTGCTTACTGCGACGCATCAGGCGCTCGTTTTTTGTCCGATCAGTGTAACCACTGCCATCTATTAGGTACTTGATGAAAGGTTCTCTCCAGTCAGGCTCATGCGTGGTCGGAGGTGGCTCAGTGGTGCTCGACGCCAAAACCGTAGCCACCAATTGCTTGTCTAGAGGCTTGTCGACCGTGGGATCTTCCTCCTCGATGGAAGGCATGAGCAGGTCTTGGATGAATACACCATGTGGGACTTTGGCTCGGGATGATCCTAACTTTGACAGTGCATCTGCTGCTTGATTTTTGTCCTGGACCACGTGTGTGTACTCGATGCCATAAAACCTGCCTTCTAGCTTTCTGATCGATTTGCAGTATGCATCCATCCTTTCAATGGTCGTGTCCCAGTCCTTGTTGAGTTGGTTGATGACTAGAGCCAAGTCTCCATAGACATAGAGACGTTTAACACCGAGCTCAACCGCAATGCGCAAACCATGTAGGCATGCTTTGTATTCAGCGGCATTATTAGACGTTGGGAAATAAATCCTGAGGACGTACCGGAGCTGCTCCTTGGATGGTGACACGAAAAGGACTCCTACTCCTGCGCCATTGATGTTGAGAGAACCGTCGAAGTACATCTTCCAATACTCGTCGGGCCCCTGAGAGGTAGGCGTGCTTAAGTCTGTCCACTCGACGATGAAATCGACGAGTGCCTAAGACTTGATTGTAGTACGGCTTACGAATTCCAAGGAGAAGGGGCATAGCTCCATTGCCCACTTGATGATGCGTCCATTCGCATCCTTGTTGCTAATGATGTCTCGCAGAGGGTACTCAGTCATGACCACCACACGATATCCATCGAAGTAATGTTTCAACTTTCAGGATGTTATTAGTATGGCATAGATCAATTTTTAGATCTATGGGTACCTGGTCTTGGATTCATTGAGCACCTCACTGATGAAATAGATTGGTCGCTGTACCTTGTAGACGTGGCCGGGCTCGTCACGCTCGACCACCATGGCAGTGGAGACCACTCGATTAGTCGCCGCAATGTAAAGCAGGAGTGTTTCGTCTTCTCTGGGAGCAGTGAGGACTGGAGGTGACGTAAGGTATTGTTTCAGCTGTGTGAAGGCAGCGTCTGCTTCCTCTGACCACTCAAACTTCTCGGATGCTTTGAGCAGTTTAAAGAACGGTAATCCCTTTTCGCCTAATCTTGATATGAAACGGCTGAGAGCGGCCATGCATCCGGTAAGCTTCTGAACATCCTTCACCTTTTTGGGCGGCTTCATGTCCAAGACAGCTTTGACTTTCTCCGGGTTAGGGCGTATGCCGTCGTGACTGACGACGTTGCCAAGTAGTATGCCAGAAGGAACACCAAAGATACACTTCTTTGGGTTTAATTTCCATTGGAATGTGTTAAGGGCTGCAAATGTGCGTTCCAGGTTGTCAACAAGGGTATGTGCTTCCTTGGTTTTGACAACTACATCATCAACATAAGCCTCGACAAGGTCGTCTTTTATCTCATCTTTGAGGCAGGCCTGTATAGCGTGTTGGTAGGTAGCCCCGGCGTTCTTAAGCCCGAACGACATGGTCGTGTAGCAGTAGGCGCCGAAAGGCGTGATAAAAGATGTCTTGATCTGGTCGTCCTTTTTGAGAGCGATTTGGTGATAACCAGAGTAGCAATCGAGAAAGGAAAGCAGCTCGCAACCGGCGGTTGAATCTACGACCTCGTCTATGCGAGGTAAGCCGAAGGGGTCCTTAGGGCAGTGTTTGTTGAGATCAGTGTAATCAACACACATTCTCCATTCATTATTCTTTTTGCATACAAGAACCGGGTTGGCTAACCACTCCGGATGATACACTTCTTTGATAAATCCGGCTGCCAAAAGCCATGTAACTTCTACCCTAATCGCCTCCTTCTTGTCGCGAGCGAACCGTCGTAGCTTCTGCTTGATAGGTTTGGCCTTGCCGTTGACATTCAAGGAGTGCTCGATCAAATTCCAAGGTACACCGGGCATGTCAGCAGGTTTCCATGCGAACACATCCATGTTGCTCCTCAAGAACCTGACGAGCGTGTCTTCCTATTTGGGATCCAGGTTGGCCCCGATAAGGGCCGTTTTGCTAGGATCGCCGTCGACCAGCTGGATCACCTTGTGCTCCTTAGACTTGGCGTTCTTGCGTGGAGCCTCGAGCTCTAGGATCTCCAGGTGGTCGGCCGAGGTCTTCTTGGCATCGAGCATGGTCGCGGCCATGCGAATAGAGAGGTTATGAGCCTCTGCTATTTTAAAGCTGTCGTCTTCGTAGGTATAAGCTGCATATACGTTCCCCTGAGGGTTAGAACTCCTTTCTCGGTAGGCATCTTGAGCACTAGATACCTGTAATGAGGTATGGCCATGAACTTGGTGAGCGATGGTCGACCAAGGATAGCATGGTAGGTGCCATCGAAGTCAGCGACCACGAAGTTGACGTAGTCGGTGCAAAAGTGGTCCGGGGTCCCAAACTGCACAGGTAGCGTGATCTGCCCGAGAGGTGTAGAGCTCTGTCCGAGGAGAACACCCCAGAACTGTGCCTCATATGGCTTGAGATCCGCCTGGGTTATCTTTAGGGCCGGCAGACTGTTCTTGAATAGTCTATCGATGGAGCTACCACCGTCAATCAGCACTCTATCGAATTAAACTTTGTTGATACAAGGATCAAGGACCAGGGGAAAACGTCCTAGTTCAGGTATTGTGGCCCATTGGTCTTTTCTGCTGAAGGAGATCTCGTGGTGAGACCAAGGAGGGAGCCGTGGATCGGTGATGAGGTTGTCGGTGTTGGCCACGTTCAAGCAAGCGTGGGCGAGCAGCTTGCGTTCTCGTTTGGTCTTGATGAACACTTTGCCTCCAATGATGGTGTGCACGCGATCGGTTGGCTTGACATACTTGTGGCGGGGATCTGCGTCTTCATCGTCGTTGTCCTCGTTGTGCTGTTCCCCTGCGTCGTTAGGCTTGTCGGACGTATCCGGAGCCTGTTGACGCATGTAGATAGACTTGAGAACGCGACAGTTCTCCATGGTGTGGTTTAACTTGGGATGGAGCTGGCAGGGCCCTTTCAATGCTTTGGCGTAGTCTTCTTCGTAGTTGCGACGTCCGCCACCTTTTTTAACGGTGTTGACCTCGCCGTCGTCTTCCCGAGCACACTTGCCCCTGTAATCGTCACGGCAGTTACGCCGCTGATTACGTTGGTCGCGGTGATCACGGGAGTCGTTGCGCTGGTTGCGGTGGTCAAAATTGTCGTTCCGACCATGGTTACCATGGTAGTCGTCGTGGTGTGGGGGGTGGTCGGAGCATGGAACCCTTGCTGCTTCTTCGATAATTATCTTTTTAGCGTCGTCGGTGTCCGCATATTTCTTAGCAGTGGCTAGAAGCGCTGTAACTGATTCAGGTCTCTTCCGGAGGAGCTTATCCCTTAGGGCGTCGTGGAAGCGTAGGCCAGTGATGAAAGCCTCGATCGCCTCGTTGTCGGAGATTGACGGGATCTTGATGCGCATATCCGAGAAACGCCGGACATACTCTCGCAGTGGCTCATCCTTCCGATCTCGGATCCGCTGCAGATCATATTTGTTGCCGGGTTGCTCGCAAGTAGCAATGAAGTTGTCGATGAAGGCTTGCTTGAGCTCTTGCCAAGAATCAAAATAGTTCGCCGGCAAGCTGACCAGCCATTGGTGACCTGCATGGCCAACAACGACTGGAAAGTAGTTAGACATGACGTGCTCATCAGCCATGGCTGATCTGCATGTAGTTTCATAGAGCATGACCCATAATTTAGGGTTCTCCTTGTCGTCGTACTTCTGAAGTTTTTCGAGCTTGAAGTTCTTGGGCCATATGACTTGGCGAAGGTGCGGAGTAAACTGCTTCAAACCCGGCAGGCCGTGGGCAGTATCATATTCCATACGACGATAGCTTTCGTGGGATGCACGATCATTGGCTCTCTGGTTGATGTGATCGCGTTGATCACATCCTCCGAGGTAATGGCGGAGATCGTTATTGCCATCGCGGCGATCTCGGTTGCCATCTAGATTGGCCCTGCGACCGTGGTTATCACGGCGATTATCGCGGTTGTCTCGGTGGTTGTCGTCCCGGATGTTGCGGCGGTTGTCCTCCCGACATCGGTTGTCATCTCGACCACCATCATGGCCACCATTTCTGCCTTGACGGTTGTCTGATGGGTCATTGTTGCACAAGCCACGTTGGTTGGGTGGCTGTGAGCGACTTGAATACTGGCGGCTGTGGCTTGACTCGACTAAGACGGATGGAGCCTGGGCTTGATTTACAATCTCTGCGGTCTGGGCCATAGCAGCCGTCAGATAGGCTTGTATTTCATCGCGAACTGCCTGAGTTTCCGGGGTATTGGGTAGCCGTTGCATTATCGCCATAGCAACGGCTACGTTGGCACTTGGAGTCCTAGAGACCTATTTGTCCCCCACCCTGTCGAAGGCATTGTTAAGGTCGCGTGGCTGGACCCTTATGCGTCGTGCCTCCTCTTCTGCTTTGGCTTCGATTTGTCGGTGATTAAACCGGTCAATATTGCGTGCCTCGCGTGCAATCCTTTCTTGTTCTATTTCACCGACTGCTGGTGGTTCATCATTACTGACAACATTGATCAAATCCCCTCGCCTTGGTGGAAAAGACGGGAATTGTGGGAACCTCGGGGCGCAGTCTAGGATATCCAGATCGTATTCGACACCTGCATCGTCATAATGCTGGAGCTCAGTGTGGACGGAGGCATTAGATGCGGTGCCAGACGAGGAGCTAGAGTCACCCTCTTGGACTGTGTGGACGGATCCTTCTTGATAATCCTCAATCCGGATCATGTTGACGAAGTTGCGTGGCTTCGACCAGGGTCGATGTATAAAACACAGATCCGAGCGGCATTGTATATTGTACGCGTAGTTGGAGGCAGCGTTTCGCAGGTCGTAGGGCTGGGCCTGGTAGTTCTCCGTCGAGGCTTCGTGCTCGGAGAGCCGAAGACCCGTCGCGGAGGCTGGCTGGCGACGAGCGGAGCGCCCTTCAGGAGTAGATATGACCACGAGATCTGTACCAAGTCACGCAGGATGACTGGCCCGAGCTAGTCGGGTAGATTTGTTGTGGGGAGCGGTTACCTGCTCATTAGGTTGACTTTGAATTGAACTTACCAGAGCTAGGGTTTCAGCGAGTTTGGTGCCGACCCGATCGATGGAGTCGAGCAGGTCGGTGTTGTCGATCTGCTTCCCTTTGTAGCGGGGAAGCGGACGACGGGTGGTCGGTGTGGCTGAAGATGATGCGGGCATGGTCGGAGCCGTATCCACCGTGGTCGGAGCCGTATCCACCGTGGTCGAAGCCGTATCCACCGTGGTCGGAGCCGTATACACCGTGGTCGGAGACGTAGCCGATGCAGGTGAAGTAGTGGTCGACGCAGATTGAATCCGCACCTCCTCCGTGGTCATGGCGATGAAGTCGTCGGAGCTGGTGGTCTAGGTGATCTGACCGACGGTGAACGTGAGGCCGTTCGGTGTAGCCATGGAGCCGGGGATGATGACTGTCTTGTTCGCTTGGAGAGCAGTACGCACACCCCCTACTTGGCGCGCCACTGTCGACGAAATATGGTCGGCAGTCTACCTAGGGGTATGCCTAAGGTAGTAGATTGTCGGCAGACAGATGCGCTAGCCACAAACAGGACGGTGACGCAAGACAGACACGAGATTTTATCCAGGTTCGGCCGCCAAGAAGGCGTAATACCTACGTCCTACGTCTGATTGTATTGTTGTATGTCAATGAGAGATGTCTTTTAGAGGGGTCCCCTGCCCGCCTTATATAGTCCGGGGGCAGGGTTACAGATCTGGAAACTAATCCTAGCCAGTTACAATTGCCATAGGTGGCCGGATAAGGATTCCTATTCTAACCGACCAGGATCTTGCTTGATCGCCAAATCTGTCTTGACTCCTTGC
This sequence comes from Miscanthus floridulus, assembly GCF_019320115.1. Lineage (NCBI taxonomy): Eukaryota > Viridiplantae > Streptophyta > Magnoliopsida > Poales > Poaceae > Miscanthus > Miscanthus floridulus. Next base: position 36,204,143 of record NC_089596.1, read on the forward strand.
GCGGGACTCCGAACAGGTTGGCCGGGCCGCGCGTCGTCTTTTGGTGGACCGGACCCTCTGATCTAGGCCGTCCCAAGCTTAGCCGTAAGGGTATAGGGGTTAATACTCCCACACTTGTGTACGATGGAATCATCATCAGCAAGAAATCCTTCCATCCTTCAATCCCTTCTCTCATCCCTTCTGTCTCTAGTTTTAGGGTTCATCCTTATTCTTGGGGTGTAGAGAGAGCGAGGGGGAGTAGCAAATGAATGGGTGGGTGAGAGAGGTTGTGCTTCAGCTGATGAAAGATCCCAACTCGTGTTGACATGTGGGTCCAAGGTCATAAATAGAAAAACCACTTATTTCCACTCAGCTTTGTACTGTCTCTGTTTCTATCGGAGGGTCCGACATCCTAGCGGATCGTCCGGTAGTCTCTATCTTGTGTTGAATTGATTAAATCATTGAATCATGGATGTTAATGGCTAGTGTATCATTCCCACGTGTGTTCTTGAAATGTAATTGGTGTTGATGATGTCGATAGGATAAGCTTTAATCCATGTAAAGGTTCTCTTTCTCGATGCTGGGTGGGTGAATGGATTCTCTGTGTTTCCTCTTGCGTAACACGACATGTATCTCTACAGGACTTTCAATAGTTGACCTCTCTCGACATAAAAAAATGACTGTCTAGGCTATAACGGATTTTGGGTCGTTACATAAAATTTTTGGAACCGAGCATTTCGGTTCTCAGTTATTCCGTTCGGTTCCGGTTCTAACCGAACTAACCGAAGTTTTTCAGGAAAGGTTGACACCAAAAAAATATGCACGTTTAAAGCAAATTTAGGCAACACTACCTCTAATTTAGATAATAATAATTGATAAGGGAACAATAACAATATAGTAACACAAATACATAGCAATTCAGCATGTGACATCACACAAAAACCAAATATAGTCTTACAAAATACAAGTGAAGCACAATTCATGAATTTCGGTTCTTTCGGTTAATTCGGTTATCCGAGAGTATGAACCAAAACTTCTCGGTTATTTCAATTCCTCAAAATTTAGAACCGAACAAGGAAATAATTTTTTCAGTTCTTTTATTTTCGTTCGGTTTCTCAGTTTCGATTGATTATGCCCACCCTGACGCGACGTCACCACCCTAGGGCAGGTGCTGGCCTACGACCGCGCCTTGTGCGGCCACCAGCGGGAGGAGGTCCGCAGTCCGCACGCTCTCCTGCGGCCACGTGTTCCACCTACGCAAGGGTCCCAAGTGCGGGAGCAACATCGACGAGTGGCTCCGCGAGAACCGCGCGCGCTGCCCGGCCTGCTACAAGACCGTCCACCCCGTGTTGCTGTGGAAGGCGCCGCCGACATTGGCGCCACTGTGCCACTTCCAGCGCGACGTCGGATTTGGAGGCTCAGGAGCCGAGGCGGTTGGCGATGGACCAGGGGCCACCGCAGCAGCTGGCGTTGGATGGACCAGGGGCGACCTCGGTATCCGCCGTCGATGTGGTTCCAGGATGCGTTACTGTTTGGGTCGCCGTCGCAGTAAACACGCATGATCGAGCTTGGATGGGACGGTGACGGTGTTGGAGCGTCTTTTTGGGGCGGTCTGGATTAGTTCTTCTAGAAGTTCTTGAAGGATTCTTTCTCTGCATTCATGGAACTTATGGAGGGTAGTCTGGTGGTGCGTGTTGTCTGATGCTCTGGATGAGTTCTTGAAAGATTCCGTTGTTTCTGTCATTCGCTTTCTTGGAACTGATCGAGCTTAGCTGCGTTCCTGCTCTTTTGTTCAGATTTGTGTTCAGCCGAGACGAATTGAATTTCTTGATGCCAAGAAACAATGATTTGTTAGTTTTTGGATCAGTTACAATGTTCGGACTGAAGCAAATAGATCCTTGGTTCATTGCTCTGGTACTCTGTTCAATTGCTTAGTGCCTCAATGTGAGAATGATTTTTAGTATAAAAGCTGTTCGCAGCATTGTTTGCTAATTTCTTGCGATTGCGTTTGACATCAGTCGCTTCATCTGCTAGTCCTTTTCTTGAGCCAAAAATCTGTAGGCAGATTGTGAAGTTTGCCAAGACTCAAGAGTCAAGCCTGAAAAAGGTTGTCTACCGCGAAACCTGTCTATTGGACTTTAGCAATTTACCCAGGTACGGTTTAATGGCAAGTGCAATAGTTAATATGGACTCCTCCATAGATGAAAGCTTCGAATTTCATTCTTATAGTCTGAACTCTGAACTGGCTTATGGTCTGAACTCTGAACCGTATGCAAGATGGACCTATTATGAACGAAAACTAGAATATGTGTACAGACATTTGGACGTTTGAAAACTTATTATGCTGTGACATTAACTGCACGGCATATATACTAGGTTTCTGCTTCTGCTTCTTGTTCTTTTTTTTTTACTTTTTAACTGGTTTTCTTAGAGTGAATATAGTTGTAGTTTCCAGCATTCCCTTTTGTGAACTAGGATTTTGTAAAGGATGGAACACATGTACATTTTTTTGGAAGACAAATGGCTAGAAATTTTGTCTTTACAAGAACAATATCCATATCTCTACAACATAGCCAGACGTTACTATTGTGGAAGTTCTTTCTGGTCCGTCACCAAACCTATCTTGAAAGAGGCCTCATATGTCCTAAGTTAGTAGGTTGGAACAATTTGTTGCCCCGCACTGCTAATATATAGTTGACACATGAGCAAGATGAGTTTTATTTGAATTTACATCCAAATGAACAATTCTCAGTAGAGTCACAGTACCAAGCTTTAATGCTTCATTACATATTGATATCCCACATTAACAAACTCATTTGAAAAGTGAGTCCTGTTCAAAATAAAAAATTTCCTGCAGTACTACGATGAGTAGTTATATTGACAAAGGATAACTTAGTAAAGCGCAGTTTATAAGGTAGTAATACTTGTAGCTTGTGTCAAGATAATTAAGAATTTGTTCTTTGTCTGCCGGTTTGCTAGCTCAATTTGGTCTTTTATTCATGTTGCGATAGGACTTTTAAAACCCCTCAATATAGGTCATATATTTAGTGGCGGGCTAAGAGGTGTCAATAAGGATATGAAGCTTTTACTTCTGCTAGGAGGAGCTACGACTTGTTGGTCTATTTGGCTCAGCAGAAATGATATTGTTCTTGAAAAGAAAAAAAAATATGTTTCTCCTATGTAGGTTATCTACTTGGTTACCCACATGCTACGTACTTGGGCTATTCTGCAGAAACCGGATTTGCAGGATACAGTTTTAGTGGTGTCACAACACTTGACGTGGGTGGCCGCCAAGTGACGTAGACGTGGCCGGATCTTCCGATAGGTACGATAACTTCGATTAGTGGAGAACTCATGTTGATGATCTAGGCTTCAAATCAACACTGATTCGGACCACCGCAATCGTTACACCGATGCTCTGTTAGTTATCAACCACGCACAACGAGATTGATCTCGCTGAGAAGGATTTCCTTCAAGCGAATCGAGAACACAAGCAAAAACGGGATAAGCGCAAACTAAAATTACAAGTAAATATGAAGCTTATGAATATGATAAGGAGTTCAAGTCTTTATTTGAAAGGACTAGTCGCCACAGGCGAACAAGATCCATAACAAGGGCCCTGGTTCACAGCAAGAGATCTTGGCGATACAAGTGCAACAAACAATATCTGTTTCACAAGGAAAACAAGAACGCAACAAAACCGGAACCCTAACAAGAGTGACGGCGGCTAATTATAGAGTCTTGGTCATCATCCACCCTAGACGCACGCCCTATTGGGCTACAACACCATACACGGCCTAATGGACGTCATAACACCCTAGCAGATTTTGGACACTGACTTTTTCGACGATTCATGTAGACTTAGGATGTATTTTGACATCAAACCAAAGTCATTGGTTAGATTATTAAATTATCTTTTCATGCATATGGGTATCGTCGAAAACAGAGTCTGTATGTGCTCTGGACGTTGACTTTACCTAGGACTGCTCCTGGAATTCGAGATGGGCTCCAACTCGAGTTGGACTGGGCCGTCACCATGGTGTAGATGAGTTGGACGCACACGCTGGTCCTTCTCCTCTCCTTGGCTTGTACTTGATGGAGTGATGCTCTCAACATCAAGGATTTTTTTCTCTAGACACATGGGTAGTAGTCTAGTTTACAAATTGATAGTCATTATTAGATTGGGTCAAGTTTCAGCTCTTTTGTTGGTTGTGTGTCTCGTGTTAGGCAGAGACGGGAAGTTGTTTTCTAAGGCTTCATATCGTCTCGATGTATTTATTTTGAGGTTTTAATAAAAGCTTCCTTTATTAAAAAATGTGCAGTTACGAATTTTGGTATGAAAATAAACAAACATTGCAATTAATGTTTTCGTTACGGTGATGCTTAAAAAAATTAATTACAAAGTTTTTCTAAACCAATATCAATCACCCCACATATGCTAGATATGTAAAAACATCTATCTTCCAACCTCACAAAGACATATAACATCTATCTTCCAACCTCCCAAATCCATATAAGTAGACAGTCCGGCCGAAACTTTTATTTACTAAATTTGGAGCAGGCCTCCAAACCAAACAGGCGTAAAGTAGAGTTTCTCCATAATAATGTTGGTGTTCTCTGGAGATTTTTCTTCGGAGCTGAAGCTGTCTCAAACATGTTCTAAGCCAAGTTTTTTTATTCTTTTGTCAAAAATTTTGGAACCTGCCAAATAGAAGAATTTTAAAAAATTTGGACCGATATCACTTGTGCTAACTAGTTAGCAAACCAAATTTAAATGAAATTTGAGTAACTTTCAATAAAGTTTGGCCCAAATGGCCAGACATGTCTATGGACATGGAGAGGCTGTGCATGACAGCGACTTGGAACATGTAGGCAATGAGGAGCGTGACGGTGCGTCAGTGGCAACAGGGAGCGGCGACAGGCGGTGAGGAGGTGCAACGATGCAGGAACAAACATTGAGGAGCTACATTGGCGTGACCGCAGGCATCAGGGAGGGGAGGCGGGGAGCGGAGTGCCATAGAACGAGCGGTTGTGGTGGGCAGCCACAACGACGCTAGAGGAGGCAGTACCTTGGATCATCGGCCCTCAAGGTATATATATAGCTTGGGTGTCATTGGCACTCAAGAAAACATACATTCTTGAGGGGTGTTATGGTGTCATCGGCACTCAAGAAAAACATATATCCTTGAGGGGTGTCACATTTCCTTGACCCTCAAGGTATATATATACCTTAGGTGTTATTTGCACTCAAGAAATATACATCCTTGAGGGGTGTTACATTTCCTAGGGTGTCATCGGCACTCAAGAAAATATATTTCCTCGAGGGGTCACATTTCCTTGACGTTGTTCAAAATCTGACCTCATCTTTTTTTCCTTGGCGGTTAAACCCTCCCAGGAAATCATTTGTGGCGGTCGCTCCTCAAGGTAATTTGAATTTCCCTTACTCTCTACCCTTGGCGGCCATCCTTGAGGGTTGGCACTCAAGAATAATTTCCTTGGCGGTTTTGGTGCTTTCCTGAGGATTTTTGGCCGTTAAGGATATTCTGTTTTGTGATAGTAGGGAGTGCAGCCGGCGGTGCCGGCGCCGGCACGAGCACGAGGAGCAGACACTAGATAGCATTTTTTTTTTGGCAAAATATTCAGTGCAAACCATATCTTCGGTGCAATCCATGAAAACCCCATTAAAACCATACTTAGGAGTTTTCAAAAAATTTGAAACTATGCACACCAATAGTGCATCTGTAGATGTGCACTGTTACAAAATTTGAGATTCAAACTCGTTTTGCAAAAATTCATATGAAAATAACAAAATTCCTGAATTTTGTCCTCTAGTGCATATGCAAATGAAATTTGCTATTTTGTGACCGTGCACATCTACAGATGCAATATTTTGGTGTGCACAGTTTCAATTTTTTTGAAAACTCTTAAATATGGTTTTGCAAAGGGTTTTCATGATTGCACCGAAGATGTGGTTTGAACTCAATATTTTGCCTTTTTTTTAGAATTCACTACGTAGCATTTGTGAAGTGAAGAGTTCCATAGCAGTTTGACAATTTATACCTGGAGTAGAGCTCGTGGGATGTTGCTGAATTATAGAGTGGGCTTGAAATTTAAGTTGGGCCAAAATATTTGGACCCGTTTGATTCCATTTCGATCTAGACTGAAATGGGTGTATTTTGCTGAAATTCAGTCCGCATCCCATTGAACCTGTTGATACTCAAATTTGTCCAAGTGTTCATAGTCACTCGGCTTCGATGGCCGAGTGCATATGTTTACCGGGCTTGATGGCCGAATGCATATTTTTTTCCTATAATAATGACATATGGAAACGCTTGTGTCCATTAACAGATCGAAAGTTAGCATCTTTATATCCGTAGTAGTACCTACCACATAATGAATACTAAATAAAAAGAGTCGTTATACACACACATTGTTGCTTGTAACACTCATCAGCGAAACGACGAGAGGGAACAACCCAAAAGGTTGTCAATAGGTCAACAGATCATCCCCCACTGAGCAGCACGTACACTCCTCTCTGATTAGAAGCGCCAAAGCAATGTCTCCATCGAAATCATGGCCGGCATTGTGTCAGAATCTGTTTGTTAATTCCTTTCCTTGAGGACCATCCAAGCTAGCAAACGGTATATGTATATAGTGGAGGCGGCTAATCCTTTCTGTTCCTTGCTCTTTGGAACCATGCTGGAAGATGATAGACTAGCTACGGCGCCGTCACGCTTCATTCTTTGTTTGTTTAAATAAAAGTAGGGTCCAAATCAACTCGGTCTGAGTGCATTACCCATTGATCTGATGATCTGAATCACCGACAGCTCATTGCCGACTAATCTGACCTGCTGGCTGGTTCTGAGTGCATTCTCGTATAATCAGAAGTGAACAATAAAAGATTAACTCCAAGTGCATTACGCATATGCAAGAAAGAAAGGGAGCGCACGTCTGGCACATGGAGATTGGCTGCCATTGGTTTGCTGATGATCAGAAAAGGAAAGGAGCCAGCAAGATATATATGGAAAACATAAGAATAGAAAGGAGTGCCAGACGACATTTACAAATTAAGGGGATGCATGCTGCCAGGTACTTAATCAGATTGAGTGCATGTTTTTACCAAGTTATTAATTGCAGCAAGCATATGCTTGAGTTCTTGTGTGTAATAAAGAAGGAAAAGGTAAAGCTAGCAGCAGGTAGGCAGATAATTGTTGCATAGATACATGAAAGAAGATAGAACGGATTTGTGCACAGCAAGAGAAGATAGCTAGCAGTGTGCAGATTTGCGTGCACAAGTTGAAGCCAGACATATTCGGATCGTACTGAGTAAATTCTCTGTACACCACGGACATGTCTGGACTGTCCAGTAATTCATGGACTATGAGGAGGCGTCATGTGTTAAGTTGGGAGTCCGGCTGCTGCACGTTTTGTGCGGATCGATATAAGGCAAATATCCAGACGTGGTTATTGGAGGCACGACAGATAAACATGGTCACGTAATAGCTGGCCACCTGGTGTACGTGAACCGAACAGGTCCCCGTACGTGTGACGTTCAGCGCCGAATTAGAATAGATTTGTTTTGTTGGGCTAATCTTTTTCGTTGTACCGGGAAGACTAGCCGCCCTATAAATATAAAGGGTGAGGATCGATTGACAACACACAATCGAACGTATCAATATACATCTATTTTTTATCTTTTATCTTACTTTTCCAATCTACTATTTCTTCTCGTTCTTCGTTGTCGACGATGTTCACTACTTCAACGATGGCTAAGCCCTAGAGCGGTTAGGCCGGCTAGGGCAGCCCATAGCCGCCGCACGCCGTGACGGAGTCCCTCCTGGCGTGTGGGGTTTCGGATCTCAAGAGACCTCATTGGCGTGTTTTGCGTATCGCGCTCCCGATCCCGGTGAGCTCCTTCGACGACATGTCCTGCGTATCGCGCTCATCGCCGGGGGCACACGGTGATGTATTCGTGTGCGAACAGAACCTTTGCTCTAACTCTAAGCCACTCTTAAGCTCTACCTAGTCCAAGTTTTTGACACGTCCACAGGTTTGGTGATGTTTATGATGGCGCATATGTGTGCGCGAGAGTTGGTGAAATTATAAATTGTTGACGAGTCGTGCACCAAACCTCATCAGCCACGGCCACGTAGAATTGTAGTCTGCCTCAGCTATCTGAATTCCACACGTGTGACACAGCAGGTAACTCAGATATTTGGGAAGTAATTCCGTCGTCGCGGTGCTCAAGCTCATGTCGCCTTCCTTTGACCAAGAAGTTCAAGTCTTCAACGTATCCTAGCTTTTGCAGCTATTAGTAGTCGTGCGATAGCTCTACAGCCTTCCTCAATCAACACGGATCTGAAAGCAGCAACGACAACGAGCTCGCCATGGATGGTTGCAGCTGGGCGCCATCTCACGCTAGAGGCGGCGCCAGAGCTGTCTTTAGTGGGGACATGCCATGGCCCAAGGCGAGCTACGTACGGTACGGTCGGCTGGCGTCCATATCGAGATCAATCCGCCCAGCTCGATAGCTACTGCCAGGTGTTATGATCACAGGAATAATCCGTCAATCTTAATCTCAGCTTGGGTTTGTCGTTGTGCAGTAACAGCAGCTGCGACGACTCTGATCATCTTGACCGCGGGAGGGAAGGGCAGGACGTGGTGATCAGATCGCAACTTCAGCAGCAGCTGGAACAGGCAATAACCAAATTGAACTGTTACATGTTATTGAGAATTTGAGATCGACTCCTGTACTAATCTATATCGTTCTTGCATCCATTGTTGTTTGGCGCAGATCTACATGCTGATGGACATGGAGCAAGAGCATGAGCTGCACCTGCACCACGCCGTGCCACCGAAGAGCCCTAGCCAGCAGCAGCGGTCGTCACCGTCGTCGTCGTCGCCATTCCAGTCTTTTGCCGTAAGCTCCGATGAGACTTCGTCGCTCGTGCTCTCGGCATCGAGCGCCACCCCAACCTTTTGCCAACAACCGGCCCAGGCCTCATCCCTGGACACACCATTTTCGCCACTCCCCTACAGCTACCTTGAGACGATCCCGAACCTGAACCTGGAAGAAATCATGAGCCAAGCACGGCACAAGGACGGCCATGCCGATTCCGGCACCAGTGCGTTCAGTCAGTACGTCCGGCACCTCCGCCCCAAGAAGAAGGTAAAGCCGGGCGCCTGCGGGCAGAGGGCGATCAAGACGGCCATGTCGGTCATGGCGAAAATGCACAGCGCTAAGCTTTCCCAGTGGCAGAGGCAGCAGAGTTCCAGGACAGAGATGATCGCGGCAGCGCCGTCCGACGAGAGCAACAGCATCCAGCTTCAGCACCTCCTGTCGGAGCGCAAGCGCCGTGAGAAGATCAACGACAGCTTCGATGCTCTCAAGAATGCGCTGCCCCATTCCTCCAAGGTATACATTGCACATACATATTCTTCAAAACTTATCTCATTCTTCAGTTGGTTAGCACTTAGATGTTTTAATCATACATACGTGTTTCTTTCCCATGGCAGCGAGATAAAACATCCATACTGATGAGAGCAAGGGACTACATAAACTCTCTCAAATCAAGGGTGTCTGAGCTGGAGGAGAAGGAGATGGCACTAGAATCGCAGCTATGGATCGACTACGGCGATGAACAAGACGTTAATGGTTCCCCTGAAAAGATCGAGATGAAACAATGCAGGACCATTGCCTGAAGATAGTGGTAAGCTCAAGATGTGATGCCATGCATGAAAGAGACAATTTTCGTTGACTGAAAATATTGTGCTAACTGAAAACTACCATTGGCGTCTATGATTTGAGCAACCAGCAGCCACTCGTATTTTTTTTCGGAAAGTCAATATCTGAAATTTCGTCTGATATTTTGTCGATGCTTCAATGCAGCAGATGTGACAACAATTTCATATTTTCATGAAGGAATGTGTGATATAGACTGTCAAAGGCACTTGTGCAGTCAGAGATAGAGACAATCTAGCTACTCTGCAATATCTAGAAAGCGCTTCCCAAAGAATAAGCTAGAAAAGCATGTCGTTTGTATGTTCGTTCGTTTCAGCTTATTTTGGCCATAAGCAGTATAAGCTACCAAACATGCCCAATGAATGAAACATCAAACATATAGACATTCAGGGATCTTGGATTCAACCTTAATTCCACCCTGAGCTCATTACAATGTGTAAAATATAGACATTCAAGAACTTGAGGTCTTGGAGTAATGAAGATGATGATTTTTCACATCCTAATTGTATACCAGCTTCTTGTGACTTGTACTAGCAACAGAGGTGAACCGGGGTTACCGGAATTCTGCTTCCTGTTTCATGTTCGAAGCTTGGTACTCCTTTTAAGGTTATGCTCGGGGGCTACCCCGCGGTCAAGTTGTTACATTAATCATACGTGTTGCTTTCCCGTGTCAGCGAGATAAAACAACCATACTGATGAGAGCAAGAGACTACATAAACACTCTCAAATTCAATGTTATCAACAATGTTGTAAACACCTAAAATAATGATTTCATTGATAAGAATATATAGTCGTGAGAATATATCGTGTTCATTCTCATACTCTTGATAAGAATATACCCCGCGGTCAAGTTGTTACATGTTGAGCTTAATCAATCATTCATGAAGCATTTGTTACTCTTGGGAGGTGAAGCCTCCTAGATAGCAAGGTGTCTCCCAGCGAGCACCTGTGCTTGTGGTGATCTGTAAAAAAGTTTCTGAGGGTTGAGATATTGCCTGGCCTCGCAAGCGAAAGATCAACTAGTGGAGACGAAAAAAGTCACTACTAGAGAACAGACTTTAGAACGATGTCCCAATTTAGCATTAGCCTCGGTATTTTTTGCTCCCGGGACTAGAGAGGCCTTTAGTCCCGGTTGGTGTCTCCAACCGGGACTAAAGGTCCCTGCCCAACGGCTACTGCGCTCGGCACAGTGGTAGGGGACCTTTAGTCCCGGTTGGAGACACCAACCAAGACTAAAGGTGGACCTTTACTCCCGGTTGGAGCCACAAACCGGGACTAAAAGTCCTCCAACCTTTAGTCCCGGTTGGTAATACCAACTCAGACTAAAGGTAGACCCTTTAGTCCCGGTTGGTAACACCAACCCGGACTAAAGGACCCTTTAGTCCCGGTTGGTAACACCAACCGGGACTAAAGGTCCCCCGATGGGTTAGTTCAAAAGGAAAGCATCATATCCATTGTTAGATGTGTTGTGTAGGTGGGGTGGTAAACTACGCGCGAGGCAGTGCATGAGGTCTTAGGTTCGAATCTCACGGGGCGCAGCGGTGGGAGGTATTATTTTTTTTAAAGCTGACTAAAGAACAACACCTTTAGTCCCGGATTGCTAGTCCCGGTTGGGAAACCGGGAGTAGAGCTAATTCCCAACCGGGACTAGATCTCATTTCTGTAGTAGTGAGTGGCCGAGAGGGACCTGGTACGAGCTCGAGCTTTGTGAGTAGCTCACCTCCACCTCAATGGAGATGTAGGGTTCAAGTGGGAGGAACCCAAACATCGGTGAAATGAATCTCTTATCTCTCATGTTTTGAATTGTAATATTTGTATTTTCACTCGATCTACTTGGTGGTGTGGGTTTGTGAGTGCATGTACTTCGTGAACTTGCTATTGTACATCTTCAAAAACATCTCTATAAGTTTGGTTTGAGCTTGAACTCTCTAGGTGCAGTGAACTTTGTGTAATTCTGGGTTGCATGAAATGTTTGTGAAGTGGATGTTCTGCATCCTGCTAATCCATTGCGAAGTTTTGTTTTGTATTAAATTTTAGAAACGCACATCCCTCGACGTAGCTACAAAGATTTCAAATAAAAAAAATGATAACATACTACAAAATATAAATTTTAAACTCAATCGGCACATATAGAACTAACAGAAAAAGACAAATACTAGGAGGAAATGGAAAAATATAAAAAAGATAGATATAAAAAAAAGTTAACTGCATTGTTTAATACTAAAGATGTACTTTTTGTTTCTCCTTTCATTGGTCATATTTTTCATTTGAATGTTTCATGAATTTTTGTTATATTATGTCTATTTCAACTGACATGAGAACATCTCTAATGCCCCCCTATCCCTTCATATGTTCTTGCTCCCATTCAAAATATGCAATAAAATTCGCACAAAAATTCCACAAAAAACATGAATCGGTAGATGATGCAAACCTTTATGTTTATTCCAAATTTGAGATACAACAAAAATCTATATAAGAAAATAAAAGGTGAAACCAAGACTTGAATAGTTACGGTGGTAGTAGCGGTGGATCCAGGAAAAATTTTAGGGGGGGGGGGGGGGCTGAACAACACATACCTCCAACTGCTGCTTGATCTTAAGTCTCAGCCCCACCTACACTATAGAACTTTACCTAAAAATTCATATGGGCTCCAGCAAGGGGGTTCCACTGCTCCGGTATGTGTAGGGGGGCTCGAGTCCCCCCCCTCCCACCCACCGTTGGATCCGCCCCTGGGTGGTACATTTCAAGGCTTCTTTTGAGTGGAATCACAGGAGCATAGGAAGAGGTGGAAGAACCGGAGATGTTCTCCAACTGATATTTCAACCATGCCTCTACTTAGCATGGGGCTTCTATGAATCGGTTCACTATCAAATCGTTTTTCTCCATTCATACCACAATTCTGTGGATTGTTTATGTATTAACACTAAGGGGCGAACTTAATGTATTTCAGTTATATTAGTTAAGTTTCTTATAGTAGAATATGTCAATCCAGGTTTAAGCCCTCCATTAACTTGCAGGCTTCTATTTTTTAAAATTTATTTCCGGTAATAGCTATTTTTTTAGTGGTAGGTGACATGGTTGTCTATAGTGATGTGTCTATGACGACTTCGTCAATCTTAAAATCTATCAGCTCAGTTTTTCACATGTACTGCTCAAGATGTAAGGTGTGTATTAGTGTATAAGAATGTTCACAAGGGTGAGTATGTGTATGTCTGTACTAGGTTTCGGGAAAAGCGATGTAGCACCAAGTGGTTCTAGCACCCCTGAGATACATTTGTAACGGCGACACATGCTTTGCCTATATGTATGTACCAAAATATATATATATATATATATATATATATATATATATATATATATATATATATATATATATATATATATATATATATATATATATATATATATATATATATAAGACATACTCCCTACATCTTATAAAGAGTATCATTCTAGCATTCAAATTTTGTTCCACAAAGATTGTTACTATATGTAAACATGTAGATCCCACCTAGATACTTTCTACCCTAACCCACTAAGAAAACACTATAGTTTAACTTTTTGTAGGGGCATTTGGTCATTTCCTAATTGCATTGGCACCCACTAAAAAATAATATAGACTAATCATGTAGGAATTTCACAAATATCAGTTTAATTTCGTAGGGAAAATCTAGAAGTTGTGTGTTCTAAACATAGCCCTAGAAATAGCTCTCTTCCCGGGATGGAGGGAGCACGCGTCACGTGTGGACAGAGGCTCAGCAGCCGGTTCACATTCAACGGTGACAATAACCCGTGACGGAGTGGAGAATGACATGTTAGTCAGATGACTAACCGTATTAGACGACAAAAGTCAATGGAAACCGTGGCATTGTTCAATGACGAACAGCGACACCGTTGGAGTATTGGACGAAGAGATTCATCAGGTCATCAAAAGATGAGGATCGTTTTCTTTACTAATCCAACTGTACGTTGAACCTAGTACCGAGAGGAAACGTGCACATTTTAGAGTTCTTTGGTACAAGTAATCCTCCTCCGTTGGTATGCATATGGGTTCACCCTAAACGACGAAGACGACACAATTATTATTACTTTTTTTTAGACTCAAGGATTCCCCGGCCATTTCCATTCGATGAACCGAAATACAAGCATCTGAGATATTTAGACCGGAAGACAAAAATAGATATGAAAAAACAAAGACGTGCGCTACATTAGAGTGCAAGTAATCGTCCTTCATTAGATTGCAGGTGGAGAGTATTTCAGTGTTGAATCGGCCTACTTTGTTCAAGGCGAAAATTCAACTTGGCGTGCGCACGTTCATGGAAAACACAGGTTTTTCACTTTGGTCATAGTGCCGATTTAGATCCTAATGCCTAAGAGCAACTCCAGCAGCACGGTCACCCAAATCGGGACCTCTACTTTTGATATGGGTGCTCCCCTACTTTTGTTGGCCTAATTTTTTTTGTCCAACTCCAACAGCAGCACCCATATTTAGGCCCTCAAAATCATTCTGATAAACAATGGCAGGTGGGGCGTGGTTGCCATAGACTTTCTCGGCCAAATCTGCATCTCGCCGAGGGGCGGGGAGTGACTCGCGGGCTCATTGCGGGTGCTACTCGACCGTTGGAGAAGTTGCGGGCCGGGAGACTCGCACGTCGGGAGGTCGCGGCGCCGCTATAGGAGACTGGCGTCGTCGCTGTCGCCAATGGGTAGGTCGCGAGGGCGCTGCCGTCCAGAGACTCGCGCCGTCGGGGGAGACACGCTGGTGCTATCGGGGAGGTCGCGAGCGCTGCTGGAGACTCGCGGGCGCCGCCGGGGGAGGTCGTGAGCGACCGGAGACTCGCGCCGCCATCGAGGTCACCGGGGAGATCACGAGCGAGAAAGGATGCAGAGGAAATGACGGATGGGGGCCGTGGGGTGAGCCCCCATTCTCCCACACGAATGAGGTCTGGAGGATGGATTTGGATGCCCACACCAAATTGTGGGCTCTAGTAGGGGTCTATCGGAGCTGCGTTTTTTTTGTCTAGACGCCCATATTTAGCTATAGTAGTTCAAGTAGGAGCCCTGCTAGAGTTGCTCCGACAAACTTGCCGTGCCATAAAGGCTCTGTAATCCTGCGTGTGGATTCCCATGGATAGATTAGATAATCTCTTTGCTGCTTTGCTTTCGGGTTTTTTTTTTCAATAGAAATACTCTTGTAAAATCTATCGTGCTTCATCTCATTATTTGATATATAGCAGATCGTTATATGATATAAAGAGCTCCTCTTGTTTTCTTTAAAATAAATGTTCTATAAACTGTACCTTTCCGTTCGTACAATCTAGTCCGTAAACGCGGTTTATTTGCTGTTTGAGGGGTCTCTTCGAGAGCACACTCCGAACCAAATAATTAATTTTGATCTCCCAACAGCGGTAACAAAAATACAAAATAGTTCTTTTTTCTTTTTATAAAACATGAGGGCTTTTCCTAGTTAAATATCCAATAGTCTTTCTAAAATTTATTCTCTAAATCATTATTGGAGAGTCACGTGAGTAAAATCGTTTTCTATACCTTTGTACCCTCTAATAGTTTTTCTATATTTTGTGCGCAAGACATTCTTGCTCTCTATCTTTGGCTGACGAGAAATCCAAAATAGTAGATGTCTATATTTTGGATCTCCAATTAAAGAGGCTGTTGGAGAGAATTTTTTTACCAAAATCTCTATTTCTATAAATTACGAGAGATACATTCTCTTGGAGATGCTCTAGTAATCTAACAGAATTAGATAGGAAAAACTCCAATCAAGACAGAAAGATGAGATAAAAGACTTTACATGCACTGCTCAAACGAGGAGTAAGAAGATATATAGATTATATACCTCCCTCTGTTCCACAATACTAAAAGGGTGAGATGAAAGACTTTTTATGCATCTTTCAAACGAGAGGTAAGAAGATATATGTTATTAAACTCGCTCCATTATAGAATAATACTTGATGTCTTTTTTTTTTATAAATAGTGCTCAATAGAAATTACTTATGTACTTCTATTTATTTAGTGTGGTTCACGATTATTAAGACTAAGCGGCTAATTAAAAGGAAGGCATGCAGATATACAGATCACAATCTCAGGCTGATATAGGTAGAACCTAGTGTCCAAGAGATAAAACATCAAATTAAACTTCGAAAATTTTTGGATTCCAAGACATTAATTTTTCAAGGATGGAGTGAAGAGCTACGAGACATAATTTTTAACGAAGAAAAGCGCTGAAGCCAAACAAGTTACCTTCAGTTCACGCATACTACCTCCATCCTTTAAAGAATGTAATTCAGGTTTAGTCTAAATCAAACTATTTTGAGTTTGTACTATTAAAATGTATTGCATAATTAATCGTTTGCTAAATATAAATATTTTCTATATAAATTTAATCAAACTTAACATGTTGACTTAGAACAATTTAGATTTTTTTTCTAGGACCAAGGGAGTAACAATGCTATTTGTTTTTGGTCAAGATCCTGAACTGATGTGAACTTTTATTGAATACAACAAAGTACAATCTGTTAAAATAACGGTGGAGACGTGCGAAAAAATAGTGGACTGACTACATAAAAGGGCCCACAAGGGCGCTTAAATGTCCATGGCGTCTTCACCTAAAATGATGTCAATTCTATGGTTCTTCTGTCCAGCAAAAGGTACAGTTATCACGCTATCATACACTTTTTCCCTTTCGGACTTTGTTCGGTTGTTCCCCACTCCAAGGGGGTTAAAAGGGATTGGGAGGCTAGGAATTTAAACCCTCTCAATCCCTCCAACCCCCTTGGATTGATATGCAGCCGGACAAGGTTTCAAAAATGTGTTACAATAATCCATACATCTGATCCATGAATCAAGGGTACTTAGATTCTCCTGAACTGATTGCATTAAGATCTATAGTGAAGAAAACAATGAGCAGGATGTAGAAGTGATGATGGGGAGGAGCTCATTCTCATGAATCTACCGTGGGCTAGCTTCTGCAGGTTTCTCTTGAGGGCTCGCGCTATCCAGCAACTCAACATCGCCAACTCCAACAGGTGGACCAATGCTGCAACGAGCAGTGTTGTGCATTGCAATGGCATCCTTCAGCTTCTGAATCTACAAATGCAAAATGGGATTATTAGGTACAAAAATGTGCCGAAGTAATACAATCAGAATGATTTCCAGCTCAACCATTGCAGCTTGTTCAGAAATTTGAAATGGAAAAGTGCACTTCATATTGTAGCACAATCTCGGAAATAGAAAACATAGGGGAGGGATGGCATGAAAGAAAACTTAAACTAAAGGAAAAAAAAAAACTATAGCTCACGATAACTCACAACAAACTGTGATTCACAAAAGGGATCAAATGTATAAAGGGATCACTTATCTCATTCAATATCATGCAGCAACTCACACCCATACCTTAGCTAAGGAACAGGAGAAAGCCACCAGTAGCCCATCAGCTCCGCGGTAAAAATGGAAGAAAGGAAGGACTTTGACATTCAGTCGTTTGCACATAGGTTTGTTTTCATCAAAGTTCACTTTTATAAACAATATATCAGGATTCTCCAAAGCTGTCCGGCAGAGCTGGTATCATTGAAACAGCATCAGCTTTACGACAGATTTCAGGAAATATATAAATATAAACTACAAACGCTACTCCAGGACAATCAGATGGCAGTGTAAATAGATCTACAGTGTCAGAATAACAAGTAGGTAAAGGCAAACATTCAAGAGATTAAAACATCTCTATTATGGGTTTACTATACAAGCAACTAAAACATCTCCAATATGGATTTACTCAAAGTGCACAAATATTTAGCATGAGCAAACACTTTAAGTGGCTAACTGGCTATCCCTTAGGTGCTGTTTGGTTAGTGCAGTGTCAACGCAAACGTAAGTGGGAATGAATAACGCTGCGACCTCAAAAAAGTAAGCAAATACATTCGATTGTTTGGTTCACGTGAGATAAAGCTACCAGCGACGTAAGCATTTGCGGAAGCTTGTGGGTGGTAAACGCACTGTATAGCGTGGGATCAGGTCATGCCGTGAACCGATTACAACTCAGCTTAACCAAACAGAAGTTAACGTAGATGAATACCACCGTGAACCTGTTTCTGGTGCAAAATAGTCCAACCAAACAGCACCTTAGTGTGTGCTCTTCGCTGAGGATGTGGTACTAGTTGGCAAGTCACACAGGGTTAGTAGGAATGAAGTTGTGGAAACAAGACTTTGGAAGCGAAAGATCTTAGACTTAACCGGCCCAAGGGATCAATGTTACAGAGAGGGATATCAAGGAAGATGTTAGTCATAGATTCAAAGCTGGGTGGATGAAATCGCTCCAAGCTTCTAGCATCCTCTGAAGGTGCCATAGCCCACAGAAGCTAAAGAGTAAGTTATTTAGGACAGCAATTGGTACCACAGTGTTGTGCAGTGCAGAATGCTGGCCTACCAAACAGTGGCATGTCTAGCTGCTACATGTAGCAGAGTTGCACATGTTGCAACAGATTTGTGGTCATACTAGCTAGGACGGGTCGAGATCGAAACAATAGTATAAGTGATAGGGTAGGGGTGGCACTGATTCATTGCATCTTATGTCATGCCAATAATATAAAAAGGGGCTGGGGTGGGCCAAACTTGATGTGCGATGAGGAAGTAAAGAGGGATTCAAGAAAATGGAATGAAAGATCTATCTTTGGGTGGAGGCATGTCGTAATCAGCAATCCATATGCCCAAAGCAAGACCTAGGGTATAGTTCACCTTTTACTACCTTCTTTTTTTTTTTTTTGCGGGTCACCTTTTACTACTGTTGCTACAATTATTACTACTACTACCTCATCTTCTTCATGCGATCCCCTGAGGTTTTTACTTTTTACTGGGTTTCATCTCTAGCCTACCCATAACTTATTTAGGATAAAAGGCTTTGTTGTTGTTTTAGTAAACCTTGTCAGTTGCTAGTAATCCTCCAAACTCCAAAGGTAGCTTAACCAATTCACAGTTATAAGTTATAACCATAAACTACTTAGTCCAGGCTGGAATAGAACTCTCAAGTGCAGAGTAGTTCGATGGTAACAAGTTGATAGCCAGAGCATAGGTAACCAGTTCCAACATAAATTCACAGTATACCTAAGTTAGATGACCAATGAAAATGTGATGGAAGTACGATTGTAGCAAAGACAAAAGGTCTTAACTATCTTTCAGTTGCACTGAATTTTTTCAGGAAGCTTGTCAGCTGTTATTCCTTCTAAAACTGAGAGAGCCTGTTAACCGTTCAGTTTTGCCAAAATGTTAACAAACTTGAGTTTCACATGACCTAAATGCAAATATCTATGCTCTTTCCTTTCTAAAAAGGTTCCAATACCTCCACGCGAGTATGCGACCAAACAAAGTTCTGAGCTCTCATTCTACAAATTATTGGAAACCAGTTCCACAACTCTACACTGTAGTAAAAAAAATCCAGAATTGAGGATCATATTAAGTAGTATTAGCCTAATGACAATCTTTAAAGTTGTCGCAATGGGAAATTCCAAGCACTTAACGTTTCCCCCAGAAACTTGTTACAAATTACATTGATGCAGCCTTGCAGGCGTTTCTAGATTCCATAGTATTACTATCTAATCTGCATTCTCCATCTAGATTCCTAGTATCATGCACGACCCTCTCAAGTCATGATACAACCCTGGCAATCACATTTGTGTTCGTTTATTTTTTTCCATTTAAATAACTATAATACAGAGGAGCTTATCTGGACTGGAACCTATCAAAACTAAACTTATGCATTGCTAAAGGGTGTATAATTTGACGATAAGTCTTTCCTAATCTTAGCACACCAAAATTAATGCTTTGACATACTTTTAAAGAGCTACAATGTTTCAAAAATAATATTCAATTTGTGCATCCTAAATGATATGTAGCAGGTAACAATGTAAAGTCATAGTTAACACATTAGGAATACAGCAGGTAACAATGTAAAGTCGTATTTAACACATTAGAAATATGACATGCTTCAGACAGAACCAATCAAGCATCCAGTAGTTATATTCATGATTAATGACATTACCCTTGGAAAGAGAGCCCTGCACGAACCGCACCAGGTTCCGTAGAACTCAACAATAACAAGCCTGTCTCCAGCATCTCTAAGTGCATCCAAGAACTCCACTGTGGAGTGGATGTCAATCATGTTTGGTCCAGCATTTTTCTCCCACCATTTCAGTTGCTCACCACTCTCTGGCTCTGCTGCATAAGTCTGGAATAGTCAACAAGACAAAACCATAACAATCAAACACCCTGCAGTGTAAACTAAGTAGCATAGTCCCACATGACTGAACACAGCACACAAGCCTTTCTTTAAAACATGCACGAGTTCAACCAAGCAAGAATAGCACAATTCAACTAAAATAAAGTGCAACTGAATATACCACACATCCTGGTGAACTACTTAGACATGGAGAGGGAAAAAGGTAGCACTTAACACACTGCTTAACACCAAAATGAAGTAATAAACCCAAATGAAACAAGCACCAATGCACTATATGTAATTCGCATAGTACAGTGCTTACAGTTAGTCACTGGTATGCATTTCCTTTTCACATGGCACAGCAATAGAAACAATAGTAGATTCACAACTAAACACCAGGCACTCCCAAATCTAGAACGAGGGCACTGGAAACGAAGAGGTGTAATTCAACAAATTAGTGGACTTACCTTATGAACAACTGCTCAATGAGCAATGAAACATTGAAGGCACAGAAGAAACCACGAAATTCACCTAGGATTTTACTCGCCCATAAATGGCATGGAATTGCAAGGGCTCCTCCGCGGTACAACAAGCGTATACCCTCTAATCTAGAGAGGCAATACAAAGCACTTCAGAAACGCCACAAAGGACTTAACTTGTGTCGAGTGAGCCGGCGAGGCCGGGGTTGCGGGTGAGCGGCCGCCAGGCGCGCCCGCCGCGGGGAGCCGGGCGACGAGAGCACCCAACGACACGAAGGGGACGAAGTGGTGGATGAAGAGGCGCCGGATGCGGCTGACGACGGCGCGAGGAAGCGGCGCGGAAGGAGGAGAGCGTCGGCCATCGGTGGGTTCACCGCTCCGGGCGCCCGCTAGACGGCCGCCGCTCTAGGCGCCGGCGCAGGGGGCATCCGAGTGCGGGGAGGCGGCGCGCGCGAGCGCGGAGAAGCTACGGGTGAGGAGTCGGCTCCGGCCGCCTCTCCGCTCTGCTGCTTCGTCAGGGACGGGGAGGGTGTGGTGGAGATGGGGCTGGCTGACGGATCGCGTCGGGCGTCACCGTGGATGGAAAGATTTGGGCAGCGGAAATGATGCTACACGAGAAAGCCCTGGAGACTGTCACTGGTGAGTGGGCCAGAGGTTGCATTTAGTGGATTCGATGCTCCCGAATTTGCAGATTTTGAACTACTATAATTTATATCTATCTATCTACGGTAAGCTCTCTACCGAGCGTACGTCCGGCCGGACGGGACGGATCCGCCTGTCATCGTGCCTCGTGCCTCGCGCCACGCGCTACTCTCGCCTTGCATCGCCCGTGCCTCACGCTACGTGTTGTCGCACCTCGCACCTCTCGTTCGGACTCACGATGCGCACAGCCAAAGTTCGGCCTCCGCGCTGTGGCATCGAGCTCCGCACCCGCGTCAAGATCCGCATCAACGAGCGCCCATTGGGAGCAGCAAGTATATGAGTGTTGACGGTTGTTAATGTCAAACATAAACCATTAATATACTCTACATATACACTTAATTTCATCACCAAACATAGGTATATGGTTTTAAACTAATGAATTTCACAAGTTTTGGTGAATATTTGGATGCTTGAAGATTTATCCAGAAAACAGCTCCCGGGACCACTGTCATACACTCCAAATAGGCAAACCGACATCAACAAGTAATTCAACTCGCGAACCTGCGAAAGTCGACTCAAGACGGAGCCCAGGACCCACCACCCGAGGGGGAGGCCCACTTGCCACAGTAGCAGGCTGGTCAGCCCAATGGTGAGGCCGGCCGGCCCATTACGGAGGCCCCTCGCCCTCCGCCCCCTCGTACGCCTTCCTAAGAACAAGACCCTTGATTTTAAGGCTATTTTAGGTCGGTTTATCCAACGGTGATCGAGGGAGTTGACGCGGATCGATGACGTGGCGATTCCTTGCCCCCTACTCCACCTCGATTCCTTGCCCCCTATTCCACCTCGGCTTATATAAGGACGTCCAGACCCCCTCCAGGAAACACACATCTACCCGTGCTATGCTCCAGAGCTTTATATTTTCGTACACCTTGTAGTAGTGTCCCTCTAGATGATTCTCATCTAGTTGTAAAATAGAAAATAGGGAGAGAGGAGGAGAGAGCTAAGGAGGTGTTGGATCCGTCGGATCTTCCTCGACTTTGTACTTCTACAGATTTGACTCATCCTTGAGTAATCTTCGGGTGCTTCAATTATTATTTCTAAGTTCTTTATTTACTTAATTTTAGTATTTATTTCAAGTTTATTTATTGGATTCTCGCTTGCATCAAGTGCTCTAGTCTTTGCAAAACTAGAGTAGTAATCAATAGAATAGGCGTGGTACTTAGTCTTGCGATTACCTAGAATTGTACCTAGCCCTACGGATCGTTGTGGTAGCCCTAGGTGGTGACAGCCCTACCGGCCGACGTATTCCACCACGTTTGGGTTGGTGTTTGCAGGACCGTAGTATGAACTTCCTAGCTCCTTTCTCATCTCAGTCTGAAGCTAGTGTTCTGATGTCCTGAAGTAAGTAAACCTTGAAGTAACCTTGATTCTTAGATCAACTAGAGAAACCTTAGGAAATTCCTCTCTACCCACAAATACATTTACCTACCTTTATCTTTGGACGATCTTGATCCTTGATTAGTACACTTCACATTCCCCGTGGAAATAGATACCTTGGAATACTCCCGGGTGAAAGCTACAGCGGTATCCGTGCGCTTGCGGATTTTTCTGTTTGCGTTAATAAATACCAACAAGCTTTCTGGTGCCATTGTCGGAGAACGGTAGTTGTGCTAGTTTCAAACCAAGTTCGTCCTTGCATCCTTGTTTTTCTTTTATTACCATCATCTTACCACATGGATTCCACTCCCATCTATAAACTTTCAGCTCCAAAGGGCGAATTGTTGGAGCCTCTACAATCATCACATCCTATCCTTACAGATGGCTATGAGCTTCGCCTTGCTTTCATAGCCATGGTTCAGAAGCAAACCTTCTCTGGAGAAGAAGATGAAAATCCATATGTCCACCTTCGGGAATTTGAGCAGCTGTGTTCATGCTTGAATATTCCAGGCATGACACATGAGACCTTAAAATGGAAATTGTTTTTGTTCTCCCTTTCGGAGAGGGCGAAACAATGGTATGCTCATACCGTTAGAAGTGTAAATGGAGACTGGGGTGAACTTTGAGACAAATTTTGTCTTGCTTTCTTCCCTATTTCTAGGATTATCACTCTTCATCTAGAAATCCTTACTTTTCAACAAAAGGAGAAGGAAACTCTAGGAGCAGCTTGGGCAAGATTTTCAAGTTTGATCACATCTGGCCCGGATTTGTCTATGCCTGACCATGTCCTTCTACAGCACTTCCATTATGGCCTTAGCAAAGAAGCTGCCCTTTTTCTTGATATCTCTTTAGGAGGATCATTCTCTTATAAAACCATTAGTGAGGGGAAAACTATCCTTGATAAAATCCTTGAAAACACCCCATACACTGGCGTATATGATGAATTCCCCGAAGAAGATGACGAGCCAAGCCCCGAGCCAAAAGAGGAGCAACATGCAACCGAATTAGAAGTTCCAATTGATTCTTCTCATGACTTGGTTGTTGAAAAACCTTTCATTGAGGGAACGCAAAACCAACTAGAGGATGATGAAATATCTCCTTTAGAGTTTCCCTTTGAATTCGAGGAAGATATCTTTGAAGATTATGGAAATACCTCGAATTTGCCTATCCAAGCGAGACCTCTGGCACATACTACACCATCTGACCCGCACGAAGAATCGGTCCACATAGAACACATCAAAAGGCTTTCATCAGTCATGGGTTATGAATGGCTGAGGGAAGCAGAGTTATCTCCTGAGGTAGCTCGAATCACCTCCCCTTCAACCATTCTTTTGTGCCAAGTTAGAGGATCCGCTATGAAAATCCACTATAAACCTTCCGTCGGGATAAACTTCATTTCAAAAGCATTAGCCGAAACTTTTTACCCAACACATCCTTAACCCCATCTCGAAAACTTCTACAAAGTCCATCAGGATTTATTCTTGAAACCCATGGGGTCTTAAGGGTTGTTCCTGTCACAATCAATAACTCTGGGATATGTCTAGATTTTCATATTTTTGACATCTTAGAGATTCCTCTCTTGATTAGCAGACCAATCATGAGACTTCTATAGGAAAAACCACTACGAGGTCATTTAGACTTCAAGGTTGGGAATTCCACTATTGTCATTCCTCTTACTCATTCTGTTAACACGATGGTGGAACCTAAACCTGAACAAGACTCCATGGAGGAAGTTTTAATGGCAAATCTAGAAGAGATGGCTCAACTAGTCCTTGATGATGAACACTTTGTTCAAGAAGAGGAAGAGCTGGCAGAGCCCATTGAGCTCGTAAAAAATGAGGATCCATCACCTCTTTCAATTGAGCTAAAACATCTTCCTCTTGACCTAAATTATGTCTTTCTTCATAATAATCGGGAAACCCCGGTGATCATCAGTGACAAGCTCTCCGATAATGAAAAACAAAAGCTTGTCACCATTCTTGAAAGACACAAATCCGTTATAGGCTACTCACTCCAATACCTCAAGGGCATTAGCCCCACTCTCTGTACTCATCGCATCCCTATCGAGCCCGACTGCAGACCTTCAAGGGAGCCACAGCGGAGACTTAACAACGCTATGTGAGAAGTTGTTAAGAAAGAGGTCCTTAAACTCCTGCACACCGGGATTATTTATCCTGTGCCTCATAGTGAGTGGGTTAGCCCTATCCAAGTTGTGCCAAAGAAAGGAGGAATAATGGTTGTTAGGAATGAGAAGAATGAACTCATTCCTAAACGAACTGTCACTAGGTGGTGGATGTGCATTGACTACTGAAAGCTAAACAAGGTGTAACATCCCTGGTGTTACGAGCTTGCTTAGCACCGTGATTTAGGTTCGAGAGGAATTAGCCAAACAAGTTTTTGGGTTTTAAAAATTTATAACGTACGTGAAATAATAAACAAATCCTATGTGACTCACTTTTGTGGTTGAGAAAAATCAAAATAAATAGTGTTAACTAGTGCTCTTGGAAACTCAAAAATCAAATTTGACGTTAAGATAAGCTCTTTTCATTAAGTCGGCAAACACTTGAACTATTGTTAAAATACCATTTCTGGCAAATTATATTGAGCAAAATAGTTAAATGGTGCTTAAATATTTTGCTCCTATGGGTTAGTATAAGGTATGGAGTATTGCATGAAGTATTTGTTGGTTGAAGTTAACAAGGTTT
Source organism: Miscanthus floridulus (assembly GCF_019320115.1). Classification (NCBI taxonomy): domain Eukaryota; kingdom Viridiplantae; phylum Streptophyta; class Magnoliopsida; order Poales; family Poaceae; genus Miscanthus; species Miscanthus floridulus. The sequence continues at coordinate 36,229,352 of NC_089596.1, forward strand.
AGGCCTATTAAAAATTGCGACAAAAGAGTTAATGGTTACTTAGTCCCAACCGAAATCCTTAACTTTTCTAAGTATGGAAAAGTAGTAAGACAATGTTATTTTGACATTTAATTTCTAACAAAAATATTTAAACACTAGCTACATGTCTTGGTATTGTTGATTGCATTGAAGTGAGTACTTGAGCATGGCATAGATGGTTGTTGTGTTGGCTATCATGTTGCTCTCGTAAAAATTGCCCAAACCTCCTTAGAACATGCTGTGAACCCTGATTCGATTCGGTGCTCGGTTCATGAACCGGTGTTCAGCATGATGAACTCATGTTGGCACCTCCCTATCTCCCTCTCTAGGTGTTAGCTGGGTGTTAGTATCGATTTAGGTTAGGGGAATTAGTTGAGCCTCTATCGTGATCGTTAGCAGCTTTTGCTTCGCTTTAAATTGCGTGCACATCACTAGTTGCTACCTCTCGGCCCGGGTTCACGATCACCACGCATGTGGGTGCTGCTAGAGTCGGGGTCAGGCCATGGCTAGGCTACTGCCATTGGCCAGCTCATGCGCCCGGGTGATGCCACGCAGCGCCTATGGCCTGGCGTTGGTCGGTCCCAGCTAGCTGCGGCTGGTCCCGCTGCTGCACACGTGTCGCGCTCGCATGGCTGGCCGCTGGGCCGCTCCATGGTTGTGGCTGTATCACTCAATTTACGTGGTGCTCGCCCCGCCCCTCATCCTACCTACCCCGCCTGGTCCTCAAGCTGGAACCTTGCCGACATGACGAGTTGAGGGTCGAACACAACGGCGATGGACGTTTCCCTGCCTTGGCCTGTTCCGCTAGCCGACATCGGTGATCCCTACTCGAGTGGGGCCGCCCCAATTCAAAGCATCGTGCCAAATCTCTTGGTCTCGCCGTCCGTGCATGTATGCTCGTACCGCTGGCATCAATCGGGGCCGCCTTGTCTTAATCCGCTTGAGCTCACTCGTGTGACCTCCTCACAACCGCGCTGAGCGTGGAGCCACCGCTCCTCCTTTCCTCCTAGCACCAGTGGCTCCGTCGTTCAATTCCTTGCTCTAGCGGGTAGCTTAGGAAGTAGGTTAGCCGTCTCCTTCCCCTCAAGCTCGGTCATGCCCTGCCGACCGGTAATTTGGCCTTTTGCTCGTCGCCGGTCATGGGCATCACCGAATCAGTAGGTTGGGAGGTAAGGCATGTAGGAGTGGTAACAGTTTAATTGGTTGTAACCCTGAACTCCCCTTGACTCCCTCTATCCGGTGCTCACACTATTTTGGCCAAGAAACTCATCGGCAACATGGTGACGTGTCGGTGTCCATCTTGGGGCGTCGCCGCCGTGCCCGAGCACACGTGGCTAGACCACCTCAACTGTTCCTTGCCTCAACTGTCACCATAGAACGAATCCCGGTGAGCTACTGATGCTTCTGCGCCATCTCTACCTTTCTGTGAGGGCATAGGCTCATCGGAATAGTCGCGCCGCAGCTGCGGGTAGACGCTCACCGCTGTAGCCCGCGATAGTGCGCCTCTGAGTCCCTAACCGCCGCCCATCTAGGCGCGTTTAGCCGTAGATGGTGACCGACCCGCTAAATGGGTCCACGCAGGCCCTTGGTGGCCGACGTGGACGCCCAGTGCTGCCGCTCACCGCACCACCGTGCACGAGATGCCCGGGGGTGCGCGCGGGAAAATTTGGAGAAATCTAGGGGGTTAAGTGAATTCGTCAGAGAAAGGAAGAAATAGTATTAGGACCAAGACGTGGTTCGAGAAAAGTCTAAGGGCTTATTTGCTAAAGTACCAGCACAGGCTCCCCGCCATGGGCCGCGCTCAGCGCTGGGCCACCGGGCTGCTGTGCCGAATGGTGGCCACCAGCCCTTTTTCCTTTTCTAAGCATTTTCTAATTATTTTCTAAGGTAAACTTGTAAATTCAATATAAAATTGTGTAGTTAACCAAAAAAATGTGAAACCAATTTTGGTAAGTTCCTAAAATCATGATCTATCTGCTGATATATTTTGTTCACATAGTTTTATAATATTTTCTAGAGTTATCTAATTAATTCCATATGCTTAAAATTGTAAAATATAAACTTGTAGGAATTTTTGTGATAAATTGGTGATAGTGTTGGCTCTGAAACTTTCAGAGTAAATTCCTAACATTATTAGGTGCTCATTGTGATTTTTGTAGCTCCATAATAATTAGTTTGCTAGGTAGCTAAATTAGCCCTAGTTCAAAAATATATGTTTAATCAATAAAATGCCGAAACACCTTGGGATTTTAGAACTAAAACATTTTTCTGGAGGCAAAGCCTTGACAACGTGGATACGTAGACCAGTACATTAGTCATTAAATCTAGCTCGTTATCTTGCGGAGCGTAATCATATATTTAAGAGTTGCGGTTACCGTTGATTAATTGTGTCTCTACGTTGCATCCACGTATATCATAATAGGAACAATGATGGATCATGGAGTCGACTGAAGTAGCGGAAAAGATGGTGCCTTGATGACCGTGTCACCATGATGGCATACTAACTTTTGGTTATATGTTACCTAGGCAAGCCCCGGTGCATAACCCCTATTATTCTACACTTTCTTTTATGCTTGTGCATTAAGTTCTGAGGAGTTGAATGAAACCCACTTGCATATATATATCCTTATCCTATGAGTCCTAGTATGTCAGGATCATGTAGATTGCTATGCTATAGGGCTCGGTAGAAGTCGAGTGATTACCTATCACTCACGAGAGATAGGAAAGATATTATTGTTGTTACTATATTACTATCACATGGAATATTTATGGAGTATAATTGGAGACCGGGCGGAATGGTACTTTGGATCTAGACTTGGTTAGGCATTCGAGTGAGGCTCGGACTGCACGTGTTCTATATGTGTCGATTAAGGACCGTCCGTTGTTGTGGATGTTAGTCAGGTCATAGACTTATTATCCTGAGCACATACTTGCTTATGGGAGCAGGAAGGCTCGTTACGCTCTTGTTGTGGGTTTCGGCTCTTTACGGACCGACTGATTGGAGGCAGGGAAAGGTGGAGGTCTAAGGACCATACTGAGACCGGGTCTCAAGTGTGGGGGCTTTGAGTCCAAGTTTGGACAGGGACCTGGACCCCTTGACAAGAGTGGAATGGGTTGGTCTTGTTTGTACCTAGGGTACAAACGAGGTGTGTGTTTTGGGGTACCCAGCTAGGATACTTTGATTCACGAATCACCATTTCTATGAGACGGTATGACTTGGCTATGGTCTAGCACCATAGTAAGAACTGGAACTATGAAAGCTGGTAAAATGGTTCTGATTGCTCACCACCTGCTTGAAAGTAGCATAGGTGCTTACATAGAATGATTAGTTAATAAACTAATGATGACTGCTAATAAAATTGAATGTAAGGACGCATGCTTGGTAATGCTTCCTGTAGATGCAATAACCCACAAGCCAGATAGCTTTGCATATCCTTGGAGTCTTTTATTTTTCCCTATCGGGTAAGTCTTGCTGAGTACAATCGAGTACTCAGGGTTTATTCCCCCCTGTTGTAGGTGATCAGAGGATACATAGAGCTAACTCTTGTGTGTGGAAACCTCCTAGTGGGCTCATAGAGGATTCCTTCTATGCTATGACCGTAGTGTTTATTTATAACCCTCACTAAAGGTTTTTTAAAAGAAAAGATGTAAAATCTGCTAGCATCTTCTATATATAAATGTTCACTATGTTAATGCTCCACCATGTCATTAAATTAAATATGCTTTCTCTATAACTCTGATAACATTGTTATATTCCACTGTTACAATCAATTAAGGTAATATTTACTACTGTAATAAAGTGATGTAAGAAATGACTTTAGAATGTTGTAAGCTTTATTCTCTCATTTATGATCCTGATGGAAAAATATGGATTTTTGAGTTCTCCCTTGGGTTGTGCTCGACGGAACTACGTAGTTTAGTGTCCTCTCTTGGGTACTTAGTGTCTAATAGAAGACAAGTAATCCTAGAGGGGCATTAGATTAGGCGGTTCTACCACACAAGGCCACTAAGAAGGACCACTTCCCATTGCCATTCATCAATGAGATGTTAGAACGTCTCACGAATCATTCCTTCTTTTGTTTTCTTGATGGGTATTCCGGGTATCATCAAATCCCAATCCACCCAAATGACCAAAGTAAGACTACTTTCACATGCCCATATTAAACTGATGCATACCGATGAATGTCGTTCAGGTTGTGCAATGCTTTGGCTTCTTTTCAACGGTGCATGATGTCTATTTTCTCCGACATGATCGAGAAAATCATGGAGGTATTCATGGATGACTTTACTATCTATGGAAAAACCTTCGTTGATTGTTTGGAGAATTTAGACAAAGTCTTACAACGGTGTGAAGAAAATCACTTAGTCCTGAACTGGGAGAAATGCCATTTTATGGTCCAGGAAGGAATTGTGCTAGGACACAAGGTGTTCGAACATGGGATAGAGGTGGATAGAGCAAAAATTGAAGTTATTGAACAACTTCCACCTCCCATGAATGTGAAAGGAATCCACAGCTTCCTAGGACATGCGGGGTTCTATAGGCGCTTTATCAAAGAGTTTTCTCAAATTGCTAGACCCCTGACTAGTCTCCTAGCTAAGGATGCACCTTTCATCTTTAATGATGAGTGCCATGAAGCTTTTCAAATCCTTAAAAAGGCACTCATCTCAGCTCCAATTATTCAACCACCTGATTGGAAGCTTCCTTTTGAAATCATGTGTGATGCTAGCGACTTTGCGGTTAGAGCCGTTCTAGGCCAAACCAAGGATAAGAGGCATTATGCCATTTCCTATGCTAGAAAAACCTTGGCTGGACCTCAGCTCAACTATGCTACCACTAAAAAAGAGTTGTTGGCTATTGTCTTTGCTATAGACAAGTTTAGATCTTACTTAGTGGGGGTAAAGATAATCATTTCTACAAATCATGCTGCTCTCAAGTACCTTCTCACTAAGAAATATGCTAAGCCTCGGCTAATTCGATGGATTCTGCTACTCTAAGAGTTTGACATAGAAATTAGAGATAAGAAAGGAGTAGAGAACTCGATAGCCGATCACTTGTCTAGGCTTCAATATAAGGAAACACATGAGATACCCATCAATGACTACCTAAGGGATGACACCCTACTCAAGATAACAGACTCCGATCCATGGTATGCAAACATCGTAAACTTATAGTGGCAAGCTATGTCCCGTCTGATGAGAACAAAAGAAAGTTGATCCATGAGAGCCGTTTTTAGCTATGGGATGAGCCATACCTATACCGAGTTTGCATTGATGGAATGTTTAGAAGATGTGTCCCTATGGCTGAGGCTACCAAGATTATGGAGAGATGTCATGACTCACCATATGGAGGACATTATGGAGCATTCCGAACAAATGCCAAGATCTAGCAAAGTGGCTTTTTCTGGCCAACGATGTATGAAGATACAAAGGAGTTTGTCAGGAGATGCCACCGATGTCAAAAACAAGGGAACATCAACTCGCGAGATGCGATGCCTCTCATGAATAATCTCCAAGTAGAACTCTTTGATGTGTGGGGGATTGATTTCATGGGGCCGTTCCCCAAGTCCAGGAACTATGAGTACATCTTGGTGGTCGTGGACTATGTGTCCAAATGGGTAGAAGCAATACCATGTCAAACTGCCGATTCAAAACATGCTAAGAGAATGTTCCATGAAGTCATATTTCCTCGTTTTGGTACACCCCGGATGGTCATAAGCGATGGAGGATACCACTTCATAGATAAAGTCTTCCAAAAGTACCTATCAGAGTATGGAGTTCGTCACAACATCGCAACACCATACCATCCTCAAACAAGTGGACAGGTAGAAACATCTAACAAACAAATCAAAAATATTCTGCAAAAGACCATTGATGAAATGGGTAAGGGATGGAAGGACAAACTCCCTGATGCACTTTGGGCCTACCGAACTGCATACAAGACACTAATTGGCATGTTACCTTACCAGCTTGTATATGAAAAAACATGCTATTTGACTGTTGAGTTTGAATTCAGGGCCCCTTGGGCAATCAAGAAATGGAACATGGATCTTCACCTAGCTGGCAAGAATCGTCAAATGCAATTATCTGAGCTTAAAGAATGGAGAGAAAAGGCTTATCACAAATCCAAGATTTACAAAGAAAGAACAAAAAGATGGCATGATAAGAGAATCAAGCACAAGGAGTTCAAGCCTAGAGACAAAGTTCTTCTATTCAATTCAAGAGTAAAAGTCTTTGGACATGGTAAACTGCGAAGTAAATGGGAAGGACCCTTCAAAGTCGTTGACACTTCAACTCATGGAGCCATCACCATCCAAAATGATACAGGTAACACTTTTAAGGTAAATGGCCAACGGTTAAAAATTTATTTTGAGCCACAAATTAACATGGTTGAGGAACTTGATGTGATTGAGTTCATAGAATTCCCACATTAAAACTCATTCAATCTTCCTCATAAAATTGGAACCTTTCCTTAGTATAAAATTTTGGAAATTTAAATTTTGTCTTCATTTCATTTTAGTTTAATTTTGTAGTTGAATAAATGTTGACTCTCTGGTGTCTCTCACCAGAAGAGTCCCTTTTGTTTTCACTGTTTCTGTCTATGATTAAAAGCCAGGTATAGTTTTGAAGAAGTGTGGGGGTCGTGCCAACTCCCATTGTGAATGAATGCGCTGAAGTAAATCATGAACTGGTGAAGGAGCCTGCACACAACTTCTGGAATTTGGTTTGATCCTTCTCCACTAGTTCATATGCTTACTCTCTGCTTTGCACTTGTTTAAACATGCAAATTAAAAAGAACCAAGTTTCACATTTAAAGTTAAAATTTTGAAAGTGAATATGAGTATAGCTCTTCAAGATTGGCATGCATAATGTTTATTCCTTACATATACTTAGTGCTTGTGGGGAAAATATCATATAGGAAAATCATATTGACTAAGTTGTTGTGGAGTGTGATATAGTTCTGGCTTAGAAATCCTACCGGTTCTTGTCAAGGTGCTTGGAGAATTTATATTTGATAAAAATATTATAAAACCATAGTGTTACATACTCCTCAATGGTGATAAATTCCTACCAGGGCCATATATGTATTTATAAGATACAAACCGTCCACATAAGCTACTTGCTTTGTGTTGAGTTTTGTCAAGTCTTGTTGACCCTTGTTGAAAGATTTATCATGCTCCCAAGATCAAGATCATGTACACGCCACATATATGTGCTACTTCTACACCAGAAGTATGCAAAAACATACTTTTCACCCATCTCAAAATGTTTGACTCCTACACTAGGGGTGAACACAAAAATATGCTTGATAGGTTTATCCACCAAATAAATGCTCTAAGTTCTTGTGAATATCTCTCTTGAAAAGTTTTGTTGCAGAAAAGAGACATGGGACTATGCAAGAAAAAGAGGAAAAAAGAGAAAAAAAGTTAAAAAAATGGACACAAAGATGTCTGGAGTATTGAAAACAATGGGTACAAAGATGCCTGCCATGAAAAAACAAGAGATAGCCCCAGCTCTTGCAAATATTTCAAGTTTAAACAAGAGAGATATGCTTTGAAGGAGCAAAGTAGAATTAGGTTAGCCACCAAATATTCCACACACATGCACATCTTGATCTAAGAGTATGACATTTCCCTCCTTGGATCTGGGATTTGACTTTACAATATATGCAAGGTAAGTATGCTACATATTTTCCCTACCTTAAACTCCACATAATCTTTTTAGAAGTAGGAAGGAAAAGAAGGAAACAACAATTTTATGCCTTGGTGAGGAATTATACACCATTGAGTGATTTGAGAGTACCATTTGAGGAGTAAAAAGTGAACTATGCTTTTCTTGTGAAAACTTAAAAAACTCCAAGTTACTGAGATGAGAATTTAGGAAGATGACTTTGCTTTGAGAGTTGTTCCACTTTTCAACTGCTCAAGGAGATATGTTAGCCAGTCCACATATCCCGCAGGTACGATGAATGTTTTGGAATGATGCATATGCTAGTTCCAATCTTGAATAGTTATGTTTATGTTTACTATATTAACCTTTACTCGAGGACAAGCAAATAACAAGGGTGGGGGAACGTGCTGACGGTTGTTAATGTCAAACATAAACCATTAATATACTCTACATATACACTTAATTTCATCACCAAACATAGGTATAGGCTTTTAAACTAATGAATTCTACAAGTTTTGGTGAATATTTGGATGCAGAAAGATTTATCCAGAAAATAGCTTCGGGGACCACTGTCATACACTCCAAATAGGCAAACCTACATCAACAAGTGATTCAACTCGCGAAACCTATGAAAGTCAACTCAAGACGGAGCCTAGGACCCACCACCCGAGGGAAAGTCCCACTTGCCACAGTAGCAGGGGGCCCAGTGGTGAGGTCGGTCGGCCCATTACGGAGGCCCCTCGTCCTCCACCGCCTCATACGCCTTCCTAAGATCTAAACCCTTGATTTTAAGGCTGTTTTAGGTCGGTTTATCAAACGGTGATCGAGGGAGTTGACACGGATCGATGACATGGCGATTCCTTGCCCCCTACTCCACCTCGATTCCTTGCCCCCTACTCCACCTCGGCCTATATAAGGATGCCTAGACCCCCTCCAGGAGACACACATCTACCCGTGCTACACTCCAGAGCTTTATATTTTCATACACCTTGTAGTAGTTGAAAGGTCGAGATGGTGGACTAGAGGGGGGGTGAATAGTCCTTTCTAAATTTAATTGGGTCGGCTAACCAAAATAAATGCGGAATTAAAACAATCGGTCTAGCCAATACTACACCCCTCTATCGAAGTTCACAAGCACCTTATAAAGATCCTAATTAGCCAACAAAGGTGCCGGACAAGCTAGAGCTCACCTATCCAATTTTAGGAGCAAGGTCATACAAACCTATGCCATTAGTATTTTGCACACCGGGGAGCTCCTACACAATTCTAGTAAGCAAAAGCACATAGCTCCTAAGCTCACTAGCAATGCTCAATAACAAGGCAACCAATCCCAAATTAGAGAGCACAAATACTTAGCTACACAAACTAAGCAATGTGACTAACAAGGTTACACATACCAAATTAGCCACGCAAGGGAGCTACTTCTATGCTACACAAGCAAGAAGGTAACTAGTGAGCTACACAAGCTAACTAATTATAAGAGCAACTACACAAGCACAATGTATATAAAAGTAATTACAAGCTTGTGTAAGGGGATTGAAAACCAACGGGAAGAACAATGTTGACACGGTGATTTCTCTCCTGAGGTTCATGTGCTTGCCAACACTCTACGTCCCCATTGAGACAAGATCCAAGGTTGCCGCCAATCCTCTTGCTAGTGGTGACCCGCAAGTCGCACTCACCCACATGGAGTGCTTACCACAAGCTCTAGCACTTGACCCGATAGGACCACTTGTCGCCCTTCGCGTCTTTCTCTACTAGAGTTTCTCTTCATGGCTCCCATAGGGCGAGCACAATGCCCCTCACAAAGCTCTTTTCCGGAGCACCGCACAAGCTTCTTGTGGGCTTCGACGGAGACCACCACCAAGCCATCTAGGAGGTGGCAACCTCCAAGAGTAACAAGCACTATCGGCTTGCAAGACGACCACCTAGTGCCACTCAATGCAACCTCACGATGCAATCGCACTAGAATCGCTCACTCACTCAATCGGATGAACACTATCAAGCTAGAGTGAGTTAGAGGGCTCCCAAGCACCACCACATAAGCCACCAAGGCTCTAGTGTGCTTAGCTCTCCACCGCTATCGGCCAAAGGCTGACCAACACTTCTATTTATAGCCCCAGGGCTAAAATAGCCATTGCCCCTTCACTGGGCATATTTTGGGACGACCGGACGCGCAGGTTGTGTGCACCGAACACGTCTGGTGTGGCGACCGAACACGTCCGGTTGCTGCATCTGGTCAATGCTTGACCACCATGTGTCCCATTCAAACAAAGTAGCCGTTGCCGCCCAACGACCCTCTGTGACATGCTCTGACGCGACGCATCGGACACACTGTAGCGAAGTGATCGGACGCACGAGGGGCAGCGTCTAGTTGAGTCTAGAGACCTCCTAGAGCTGCTCAACTGCGACCGGACATGTCTAGTGTGGCTGACCAGACATAGGAGGGGCAGCGTTTGGTCGAGTCCAGAGAGCTCCCAGAGCCGCTCAATTGCGACCGGGCGTGTCCAGTGTGGCCGACCGGACGCGCCCCCGCATCCGGTCCTCTCTAGACCAACACCCACGCCCCACATCACCACGACCTAATGCTAAACAGTGATTGCTCAACGTCCGGTCACTGCTACGAGCCAAAGTCCGATCACCTCAGCAACTCTGCCCGCACCTATCCAGAATACCGGACGCGTCCGGTATCGATATCGGACGCGTCCGATCACGTCGGGAACACTGCCGCCTGAGATAGATACCGAACACATCCGGTCCTCATGTCGGACGCGTCCTGTCACCCTGTGACCAGCGCATTCAACTCCTTTCCTTCACCAACTTCTTCTCCTTTGCAAATGTGCCAACACCACCAAGTGTACAACACCTTGAGCATGTGTGTTAGCTTTTCACAAACATTTTTCAAGGAGTTAACCACTCAACTTGCTACGCCACTCGATCCTAGCAATGATGCAAAGTTAGATCACTCGAGTGGCACTAAATGACCGATATGCAAACAAGTTTGCCCCTCTTGATAGTATGGCCATCTATCATGAACCCGGTCATAAACTTCTCTACACACCTATGACCGATGAAATAAAATGCCCTAGGTTATACCTTTGCCTTGCGCATTCCATTCTATCTCCTCCAATGTCGATGAAACACATGCACCAACACGATCAACAATGATATGATCCACTTCATATCATCACATGATCATATTGATTCATCGATCTTGACTTCACTTGCTCTTCACCGTTGCCTCGGTCCATCAGCACCAAGTCATCACTCAACTTGCCCTTCACACTTGCAACCGGTCCGTCGAGCCAAGTCATGTCTTGATTTTCTCCACCTTGATCACATGACTCAATGTCATGTCTCATGTGCAATGAGCTCCTTCATCATCACATGTGTGAGCTTTGCAACATCTCCGAGCCATTTCCACTTCCATGGCATATGTTGCTCACACACATGTACCTGTGGACTAATCACCTGTGTATCTCACATATACACAATTAGTTCATCTAGGATTGTCAGTCAATTACCAAAACCAAACAAGGACCTTTCAATCTCCCCATTTTTGGTAATTGATGACAACTCTACAAAGATATGGAAATTAAGCTCTTTTGGATTCATGTTGCTTGCCCAAGCAATTTTACCATGTGTAAATGATTTTGGACAAGTACCACAAACCCAAAATGGTAGTTGTCGGTGCAGAAAGTGACCAACATGTAAATATTTGTAGTTTTGCCGTACGTTGTGATCGGAGGTGGCCTAGCACTCAATGACACAGGGTTTATACTGGTTCACACAACATGCCCAACGTCCAGTTTGAGTCGGTCGGTGACTTTATTCCTGAGCCTAGGTGCTCAAAGTTTGCAGTGGGGTTACAAACGGGAAGGAGAAAGATGGGGTGTACAAGAGATCCGGTCGGACTCTGGTCAGAGGGACCGGGAGTGACGGGAGCTCCGCTATGCGCTGTGTGAACTTGATCGATCTGAATGAATCTGAATCAACCTGAATGTGGCTTCTATCTTGGAAGAGAGTGCATCCCCTTTTATAGATGAAGGGGATGGCCTTACAAGTGAGAGGGAGGGAATAAGGATGAAAACGGTGTGGAAATATCCCGTACCGAACCGCATCGTTTTCTACATTTAATCCGATCGAATTCGTATTTTCAGACAAATTCGAATTCGGTTTGAAATTCGGAACACCAAATTCAAAATCGGAACAAAAACGGTTTAGACATTTTTTCGACCATTTTCTACTTTTCTACTTTTAATTCAGAATATCCCAAATTCAAAATTCGGTTTCGAAATTCAGTTTAAACCAAATTTGGCCCACTACAAGTCCAACCTTAGAAAAATTATATCTTTTTCATACGATCTCGGATGAAGATGATTTTTATATGAAAATTGTAGCTCTCGACGAGATCTACAACTTTCTAGTTCTTAGTTTTTTCATTTGATGTATTGAAGATGTTTAAAAAAATTAAACAAAGTCAGCGATATATTAATCGCGTAAAAGCGCTTGTTACTTTAAAGAATCATATCTTTCTTACATCGTGTCGAATGGAGATACTTTTAAGAAAGTTGTAGGACTTGTTAATTATTATGTACTTGTTAATTGTTATGCACTTGGTCCTATGGGTCAATATTCCATATTGGTTTTTCGTATACCTACCGTGTTCGACATAATTCTGCTCGAATTAGTTCGTTTGTCGAAATTTTTGATATTCCGTAAGTTCGTGTTTGTTTTCATGCTCGGCTTTACCGCTTTCGTTTTTGTTTTTGTATTCAAATGTAGAAGTAGAAAATGATGGTAGGCGCCCACAATATTGTTGAACGTCAGATGCACATGGGAGGTTGCATCGTCTTCTTCTGGTATGGTAGATGTCGGTACCTGCTATACTATTGATGCTCAGAGGCATGTGAGGGGTTTTACCATGTTCGCCTGGTACGGTAAAAGCCGGTGCCCACAACACTGTTGATGCCCAGAGGTATGTGGGGGGAGCCTTACCGTATGGGAGTTAATGACACCTACAATACTGTAGTGGAAAATGTCGGTGCCTACAACACTGTTGGGGCTCTGTCATGCCAGGGAGGTCATAGAGCACTGTTTCAGCAGGTGTACAGGGTACGGACCCCGGTATTGTGGTTTGACTTGTGCGCCCTACCTTACTTTCTCCGTCCGTTCCCTGGTCCTCACCGAGCTGGTGTCCTCGGTCAGTTTAGTCCTAGTCGGCTCTGAATGCGCTGGTTGGAGAAGAGTAGTGAGCAGGGGTTCGATGCACCCCCGGTCGGAGACACGGGTCGGAGTAGGAAGTGGTGTTTGGCCAAGCCTTCTAGTTGGAGAGGTTGACCGGAGGCGGGCTGGAGTTCGAAGCGAGCGCTTTGGTCAGAGAGGCGGGCCAGAGTCGGAAGCGGGCGTCGTTCCTCCTCGGCCAGGCCTTCCGGTCGGTGATTGGATCGCCCTTCTGGCCTGTTGTTCAGGCACTTGGGCCGGCCCATGATTTGCACGTTTGCTTGCAACGTTTGTTTGCTGGGCTGAGCCTTTGTTGGGAAGCCGGTCCTCGAGGGACCCCGAGTTTATGGACCCGATAGGAGCCCCCGAGCCCCCGGGCGATTCGGGCAGAATCGTCTGGGGGGTTTTTGTCTTAACGGCGGGTGCGCGTTTGCACCCATGGGGGTAGCCCCCGAGCCCCTGGGTGATTCGATCAGAATCATCTGGGGGGTTTTTCGTGTTGCCTACGGGGGAAGCTTTTGTTTTGTCAGTGGGTGCACGCAAGTGCACCTGAGCGTGTAGCCCCCGAGACCCCGGGCCATTCGGGTAGAATTGTTCGAGGGGGGGGGGGGGTTCAGCGGGCGTGTGTGTGTATGTTTTTTAGTTTGAGACAGAGTCATCAACTAAGGCATCGTTGCGTAGCTGAGGCGGTTAGTTTTTCAGGGATTGGACGAGATAGAACTCTCAGATCCTGGCGTCGGTGCGCGCCACGGGATCGGGCGAGTCAGTTAGTTTAGGGATCGGACGAGACAGAGCTCGTGGGTCCTGGCGTCGGTACGCGCCGTGGGATCGGGCGAGTCAGAGACGTTGATCCTGGCCTCGGTGCAGCCCGTATAGTCAAGGCAGTTTGTCAGTTAGTTTAGGGATCGGGCGAGCCGAAAATCGCAAATCCTGATGGGGCGAGTTTGGGGTCATAGACCCAAGTGTTTGGAGTGCAGGCGTAGCCAGATGGGGCGAGTTCGGGGTCATAGACCTAGGCGTTTGGAGTGCAGGTGTAGCCAGATGGGGCGAGTTCGGGGTCGTAGACCCTGGCCTCGGTGCAGCCCGCACAGCCGAGTGAAAGGGTCGAGATGGCGACTAGAGGGGGGGTGAATAGTCCTTTTTAAAATTAATCACGTCAGCTAACCGAAATGAGTGCGGAATTAAAACTATCGGTCTAGCCAAGACTACACCCCTCTATCTATGTTCTCTAGCACTTTTCAAAGATACTAATTAAGCAACTAAGGTGCATGGCTAGCTAGAGCTCTCCTAATCAATTATAGGAGCAAGGTAATACAAACCTATGCCACTAGTACCTTAAGCAACAAGGGAGCTCCTACACATGCTAGTAAGCAAAAGCACAAAGCCAACTAAGCTCACTAGCAATGCTCAATAACAAGGCAACAAATGCTAAATTAGAGAGCGCAATTACTTAGCTACACAAACTAAGCAATGTGACTAACAAGGTTACACAAACCAAATTAGCCACGCAAGGGAGCTACTTCTATGCTACACAAGCAAGAAGGTAACTAGCAAGCTACATAAGCTAACTAATTACAAAAGCAACAACACAAGCTCAATGTATATGAAAGTAATCGCAAGCTTGTGTAACGGGATGCAAACCAACGGGAAGAACAAGGTTGACACGATGATTTTTCTCCCGAGGTTCACGTGTTTGCCAACACGCTAGTCCCCGTTGTGTCGACCGCTCACTTGGTGGTTCAGCGGCTAATTGGCATCACCCACCAAGCCCGCACGTCGGGCGCCGCAAGAACCTACCCCGGAAGTGAGGGTAGCTCAATGACACGCTTTACTAAAGTGGCTCTTCGCGGCTCCCGCGGGGTGAGCACAATGCACCTCACAAAGAACTTCTCCAGAGCGCCGCACAAACTTCTTGCGGGCTTCGACGGAGACCACCACCAAGCCGTCTAGGAGGTGGCAACCTCCAAGAGTAACAAGCACCACCGGCTTGCAACTCGATCACCTAGTGCCACTCGATGCAACCTCACGATGCAATCACACTAGAATCGCTCACTCACACAATCGGATGATGACTATCAAGTATGTGTGAGATGGAGGGCTCCCAAGCACTACTACACAAGCCACCAAGGCTCTAGTGTGCTCTCTTTTTGGCCCAAGGCCGACCATGGCTTCTATTTATAACCCTACGAACAAATAGAGCCATTACCCCTTCACTGGGCAAAAGTTGGGACGACCGGACGCTCCAGTCCGATCGACCGGATGCTAGACCACAGCGTCCGGTCATGCGATACTCGCCACGTGTCCCCTCCTTCAAACACTGTTCATCCAATCTCAACGGTCATCTGACGACTGGACGCAGCAGCATCAACTGACCGGACTCAGCAACCCCAGCGTCCGGTCATTTCCAGTAAGGTACCGGACATAACCGGACGCGTCCGATCGGTCGCGATAGGACGCAGCACCAGTGTCCGGTCACTTCCAGCAACACTGCTATGCCTGCGTCATCACACATCACCTTGACCGGACGCACACAGTCAGCGTCCGGTCACTTCCAGCGCCAGCGTCCGGTCGATGACCGACGCCTGCCCGCTGACTGCCACTACTGACCGGATGCTGGAACCCAGCGTCCGGTCACTGCGTGACCATAGTCCGGTCCACTCTGTGAGACCCTATCTTTTCTATATAAGGCGCCGGTGGCACCGTCGGACTGTCTGCACTCTACGGGCGGACACTCCGCCGGTGGAGTTCCTAACCCTTCTCGCCACCGTTCCATCGCCGAGTTGATCCACATCAACTCCAACTTCATCTCCTTTGGAAATGTGCCAACACCACCAAGTGTACACCGCTATGTGTATGTGTGTTAGCATTTTCACAATCATTTTTCAAAGGATTAGCCACTCAACTTGCCACGCCACTCAATCCTAGTGATGATGCAAAGTTAGATCACTCGAGTGGCACTAGATGACCGATATGCAAACAAGTTTGCCCTTCTTGATAGTATGGCCATCTATCCTAAACCCGGTCATAAACTTCTCTACACACCTATGACCAGTGAAATGAAATGCCCTAGGTTATACCTTTGCCTTGCGCATTCCATTCCATCTCCTCCAATGTTGATGCAACACATGCACCAACATGATCAACAATGATATGATCCACTTCATATCATCACGTGATCATATTGGTTCATCGATCTTGACATCACTTGCTTTTCACCATTGCCTTCGTCCATCGACGCCAAGTCTTGCTCAAGCTTCACCGCCACGCGGTCCATCGCTCCAAAGCCTCCGACTTGCCCTTCACGCTTGCAACCGGTCCATCAAGCCAAGTCTTGTCTTGATCTTCTCCACCTTGATCACATGACTCAATGTCATGTCTCATGTGCAATGAGCTCCTTTATCATCACATGTGTGAGCTTTGCAACAGCTCCAAGCCATTTTCACCTTCATGGCATATGTTGCTCACACATATGTACCTATGGACTAATCACATGTGTATCTCACATAAACACAATTAGTCCACCTAGGTTGTCACTCAATTACCAAAACCACACAAAGACCTTTCAATCTCCCCCTTTTTGGTAATTGATGACAACTCTACAAAGATATGGAAATTAAGCTCTTTTGGATTCATGTTGCTTGCCCAAGCAATTTTACCATGTGGAAATGATTTTGGACAAGTACCACAAACCCGAGATGGTAGTATTAGCTCTCCCTACATATGTGCTAGAGTGTTTGATTTGAAGCTCGCACATATGCATAGATTTAAAATTGTGGAAGAGTAATTACTACAAAATGATGCTAAGGTGTATAGAATAAACCTTTGAAGTGTGTACCAATCGGAGTTGCACCTTTAAGTTCATCCTTAGCACCATGGTTAGCTAGATATCACTTGGAAATAAAAGCACTAGATACCTTGTGAGATCAACATTAAAAGCAAGGTACTAGCATTACTTGAAAAGCATACCAAGTGTCTAGCTATCATCCTATGCATGCTAGTTATCAAATCATCATTCAAGTTCTACAACTAGCATACACCACACAAGCATGCATATTAAATTTGAAAGCTTATGCAATGCAAGCAAGCACATGAATATGCACATATCAAATGCAATCAGTCAAAGTTCATGAGCTTGTTCCCCCTACTTGTGTGCTTCTCTTGTCCAAGAAATGTTGATCCATCTCTTTTCTTCAATGTTGCTCCCTCTTTGTCCATGTCCATGTCTAACCTCTACTTCTTTGAGCTTTTATATCTTATCTCTCCCCCTTGTACGATCTCAATCTCAAAGCTTTCATATCTTTGTACACTCTCTCCCCCTTTGTCATCAATTTCCATAAAAGATGTGCTTCTCATTGATGCAAAGGTATGCATATGGGGTAGATGGTTGAGACTTGAATCTTGCATTTTTTATGGACATCACTTGATTGTTGGAATGACACCACTTGTAGATACCACTTGTAACTTATACCACTTGTATCTTGTATAGGGCTTCTTGAGATACCACACATAGGATCTTTGATCTTGATACCAATTTGTGATATATCTCCCCCTATGTGATAGCATGGGTCATCCATTTGATACACTTGAGCTCTTGTAGTTGAGGGATGCATTCTTCATTTGATGATCACATAAAGTTGAGGATCATTTGTGGAACCATCGTCTTGCATGATTGATACTATGTGTAGATGTGATATCACTTGAAAGAATCTTCTAGTATGGAACCACTTGTTGGATTTTTCAATATAAACCATTTCTTGAACATTTGCTATCTTCATGAGTACCACTTATAGGATATCACTTATGAGTTGATCTAGACATCATTTGTAGATTCTTGATAAAATACCTGAGTCTAGATACTATTTGAAACAAACAAACTAGATATCCATTTGTATTGTTGTCTTGTGCTTGTACTCTTATCACTATCATGAGCTTCTATAATTGACTTGAACTAAATTGATTTGCCTAAGCTTCCAAGTCCGGTTTGAACCAATGACAAGCTTCTTCACACCTCTTGCAAGGGTTATCTTGCCAATGTTGTACTTATCACTTGTTAGCAATCCAAATTAAGTCAAGTACTTGGGTTTACTAGCTCGTGAACAAATTCATGTACTAACCACTAGATCAAGTAATCATTTAAACAATAGTGGTAGGCTATGAATTTAAGCATTTCATTTGTTATGCATGATCCTATGAAGCATGTACTATATGCACTATCCGCATACTAGTAAGGTATGAAATGATCATGCACATTACAATGATACCTTTGCTATGTTGGAGTAGAGGATAGTCACATAGATTCCAATTCATTACTCCAATAGCAATGTGAAATCCAATTATAAGCTTGGTGAAGACCAATAGATACCATGTTGAATTTCATTCTTCACCCATATGAAATGAATACCACTTATGATCAAGTGCACTTTCTTGTTGTGGTTGGCTTGTTTTATATTTTGATCTTTGCTTGCATGAGAGCATCAATTTGAGAATACCACTTGAAATATCATGACTAGCTCTGTTTTGGGTGTTGCTTGCTTTTCTTGATCAACCCTTTTGATTGCATCAACTAAGCATCTCAAATGTTCCTCGGATCACCACTTCCATGTTAGCCTTCCAAGTACCACACTTGGTTCACCTACACATAGGCGGCAAGCCCCTACACTAGGGAGAAGTGACCTCTCTCCAAGAATCATTCTTGATACTCACTTGAAATGACTTGATTTATTGATCCAAATGATGGACTTAACTTGGTGAGTAACCTTGATTCCTTCTTTAAGTCCTTTTCTTTCTACCAAATGATTTCCAATAGTCACTAGAACTTAAACTTCAACTTCATCTTGAGTTTGATCTTGATCTTTTAATTTGAGTACCGAATGTGTGCAAAGTACACTCCACAATCAAATAGCCTTATACTCTTTGCTTGTCGTGCTTTTATATCATCTCAAAACCAAACTTATATGTCTCAATTACTTATAAACATGTCTCCAATTTGAATACCTTTCAATCAAAGTGACTCTAGATCAATCCAATATTTGTCACTTTTCTGGCAGATTCTGTACCCTTCAAAGAAATAAGCGTATCTCCCAAAGTACAAATCCAAATATCACAAAATTTGGTGGAAATGTGCTTTACTAAGTTATCTAGCAGCTGTAAAAATTTGAGCTTCATTTGACTTCTAGTTTGCTACCAGATTTCAATTCTTTCACCACTGCTACATGCTGAAAACTGCTGCACTATAGCTGACAAGATCCACTCCAAAACCGAAGCATTTCTTATCCAATTCTCAAAAAAATTGTACAGCATCTTATACCATAAGTCTAGAGCATGTACACCAATTTTTATGCCAATCCAATAAGTGTTGTTTACTCAAACATGGCTAAGATCATAGCTAGCTCAGATTCTCAATTATAGGACAGATTTTAATAATTGAGCTATACTTCATCATGTATGAATCAAACTTGAAACTAACTTGTTTGAATACTTTCATAAGACATATATCCATTCAAATCACTTGCTAAAAGTCATATTATGAACTTATCCAATACAAATCAATCCAAACTTGATTACTAAGCAATTATCCATTCAATCAACTTATAGCAAGCAACTTTGCATTTTATCCAATTCAATCAACTCATATGCACCCAAATGAAATGATCAACAAGAGATATACCTTGGTTAGCTTATGATCATCCAACTAGCAAGCTTCAACTCAATTATTTGCAAGTCATCAAATATATACAATGAATCACCAACAACTTGAAATTGACACTTATATGTTGTAGCACATTTGGACTTCACTCAATTTGTCATGGCATTGGGATAATGATCATCACTTAGCAATACTTGGCTCAACTACATGATCAACAAGATGAATATCATTTGAACCAAGCCTCCAATGCCGTTGGTACCTACAAACAATCATTCACTTTTTGATGGTACCCAAACAACTTTGGGTCCTCTCAAGTTAGGAGCAACATACTTAGGCAACGCCTTAGTATGAGTAGCGGGATGTTTTGCAATTGCAACCAATGAGGTACCATTGCCATCCTTCCTAAGCATAGAATCATCATCAATTGAAATAGGCTTAGGAGTGTTACCTAGGGGACATGAATGTACCATGTGTCCCCTTTCCCGGTATGAGTAGCACTTTCTCTTTGCTTGAGCCTTCTCTTCTTTGCTCATGTGGTGCTTCTCGTTGCCTTGCCTCTCATGGATTGCTTGAGCCTTCTTCTCAAGCTTGGTAGGACACTTAGAGGCAAAGTGTCCCACACTTCCACACTTGAAGCACTTGATGTGAGCATGATCTTTCGTCTTATCTTCATTCTCGCTCATCATCTTGGCATCTTGAGTTTGCATTGGATGCCTTGCCTTTCCACCCCTTCTTGTTTTCTTCTTCTTTATCATCAAATCACCACCATCTTCATGGTTGATCTTGATTTGAACTTGGGGTGTCTTCTCTTGCTCAACTTGTGGCTTTGGTTGAGGCTCTTCTAGTTGCTTCACCAATTGCTTGGTTGCACACATTGAGGTAAGGTGACCCCAAGTGCGGCACTTGAAGCACTTCACATGCTTGAGCCTCTCTTCTTCTTTTATCTTCTTGAGCTTCTTAATGTTAGGGCAACCATTTGCAAGGTGTCCCGCTTCATGACACCGGTAGCACATGGTATGAGAAAGCTTTCTTTGTTGTAGCTTCTTCATCTTTCTTTCTCTCTTTCTTTCGCCTTTTGTCATCTTCTTCTTGAAGCCAAGGCCACACTTGTCACCATAGTTTCTTTGTGTCTTCAACATGTGCTCAAAGGTGACTTTTGAGTTGTAGCACCTCTCTAACTTGTTGCTCAATTTCTTCACTTCATTTTTGAGCTCATTGTTCTCCTTCAAAAGGTTAGTCTCACAAGACATAGAAGTAGAACAAGCATCTAATTGTGAAGAGCGTGGCATATCTAATAAATCATCACAAGAGGTGGATACATGCTTCATGCCTACATCACAAGGGTTAGCAACATTTTGCAATTTATCATTTGATCCATGTGATGAGCTCTCATTATTTTTAAGTTTCTTTGTAAACACTTTAATGAGAGAAGCATGTTGTTCTAATAATTCATCATGAGATGCAAGTAGTGTCTCATGATTCAATTTTAGCTCATCATGTGAAGATTTATAGGCATCAAGTAATTTCTTATGTTCTTCACAAGAGTTCTTTAGAAATGAGTTTTTATTTTCTAATTTCAATGTTTTAGCTTTCTCATTTTCTAAAGACATGGTCATGCTAGCAAGTCTACTAACAAGCTCATCATATGAATCAACATGATCAACCACATTATCATTTGTTACCTTGGTGTCACCTTGTGACATGAAGCAATGTGGTGACGTAGTTGGAGAGCTTGTAGTAGCATCTTCATCATGGCTTGAGCATGAACCATCATCACCATCAAGTGTGCATGGGGTAGCATCATCACTTGCAACACTTGTGGCATCATCATCAACCTTGTCAAGTGAACTTGTAGTAGATCGATCATCATCATCATCACTTGACCATGAGGTGGAGCAATCTTCCACAATCACCAAATTGTGGTTATGCTCAACACACTCATGTGCCTCTATCTTGGACTCATCATCATCATCGGAGACCATCCCATATTTCTCATTGAGATAACCCCAAATCTCATGGGCGGTCTTCATGTCAATGATCTCTCCAAATATACAATCATGCAAAGATCTATACATGATGTTAGTAGCTTGGATGTTGAGATCTAGGCATTTCTCTTGTGCTTGAGTTAGATTATCTTCATCCAACACATGAGAAAAGCCTACATCTACCATCCACCACATTTGAGGGCAAATAAACTTAAAATTGCATATCATCCAATTTTTCCATCGTGTAAAGTGTGTGCCATCAAAAATGTGTGGACAATCAACATCTAGCCCATAAGCCGCCATCCTCTCGGGTCAGTGAAGACCACAAATAAGAGACCTAGCTCTGATACCAATTGAAAGGGTCGAGATGGCGACTAGAGGCGGGGGTGAATAGTCCTTTTTAAAATTAATCGCGTCAGCTAACCGAAACGAGTGCGGAATTAAAACTATCGGTCTAGCCAAGACTACACCCCTCTATCTATGTTCTCTAGCACTTTTCAAAGATACTAATTAAGCAACTAAGGTGCAGGGCTAGCTAGAGCTCTCCTAATCAATTATAGGAGCAAGGTCATACAAACCTATGCCACTAGTACCTTAAGCAACAAGGGAGCTCCTACACATGCTAGTAAGCAAAAGCACAAAGCCAACTAAGCTCACTAGCAATGCTCAATAACAAGGCAACCAATGCTAAATTAGAGAGCGCAATGACTTAGCTACACAAACTAAGCAATGTGACTAACAAGGTTACACAAACCAAATTAGCCATGCAAGGGAGCTACTTCTATGCTACACAAGCAAGAAGGTAACTAGCAAGCTACACAAGCTAACTAATTACAAAAGCAACAACACAAGCTCAATGTATATGAAAGTAATCGCAAGCTTGTGTAACGGGGATGCAAACCAACGGGAAGAACAAGGTTGACATGATGATTTTTCTCCCGAGGTTCACGTGTTTGCCAACACACTAGTCCCCATTGTGTCGACCGCTCACTTGGTGGTTCAGCGGCTAATTGGCATTACCCGCCAAGCCCACACGTCGGGCGCCACAAGAACCTACCCCGGAAGTGAGGGTAGCTCAATGACACGCTTTACTAAAGTTGCTCTTCGTGGCTCCCGCGGGGCGAGCACAATGCCCCTCACAAAGCACTTCTCTGGAGCGCCGCACAAACTTCTTGCGGGCTTCGACGGAGACCACCACCAAGCCGTCTAGGAGGTGGCAACCTCCAAGACTAACAAGTACCACCGGCTTGCAACTCGATCACCTAGTGCCACTCGATGCAACCTCACGATGCAATCGCACTAGAATCGCTCACTCACACAATCGGATGATGACTATCAAGTATGTGTGAGATGGAGGGCTCCCAAGCACTACTACACAAGCCACCAAGGCTCTAGTGTGCTCTCTTTTTGGCCCAAGGCCGACCATGGCTTCTATTTATAACCCTACGAACAAATAGAGTCGTTACCCCTTCACTAGGCAAAAGTCAGGACGACCGGACGCTCCGGTCCGATCGACCGGACGCTAGACCACAGCGTCCGGTCACGCGATACTCGCCATGTGTCCCCTCCTTCAAACGCTGTTCATCCGATCTCAATGGTCATCTGACGACTAGACGCAGCAGCATCAACTGACCGGACTCAGTAACCCTAGCGTTCGGTCGTTTCCAGTAAGGTACCGGACATAATCGGACGCGTCCGATCGGTCGCGATTGGATGCAGCACCAGCGTCCGGTCACTTCCAGCAACACTGCTTTGCCTGCGTCATCACACGTCACCTTGACTGGACGCACACAGTCAGCGTCCGGTCACTTCCAGCGCCAGCGTCCGGTCGATGACCGACGCCTGCCCACTGACTGCCACTACTGACCGGACGCTGGAACCCAGCGTCCGGTCACTGCGTGACCAGAGTCCAGTCCACTCTGTGAGACCCTATCTTTTCTATATAGGGCACCGATGGCACCATCAGACTGTCTGCACTCTACGGGCGGACACTCCGCCGGTGGAGTTCCTAACCCTTCTCGCCACCGTTCCATCGCCGAGTTGATCCACATCAACTCCAACTTCAACTCCTTTGGAAATGTGCCAACACCATCAAGTGTACACCGCTATGTGTATGTGTGTTAGCATTTTCACAATCATTTTCAAAGAATTAGCCACTCAACTTGCCACGCCACTCAATCCTAGCGACGATGCAAAGTTAGATCACTCGAGTGGCACTAGATGACCGATATGCAAACAAGTTTGCCCCTCTTGATAGTATGGCCATCTATCCTAAACCCAGTCATAAACTTCTCTACACACCTATGACCGGTGAAATGAAATGCCCTAGGTTATACCTTTGCCTTGCGCATTCCATTCCATCTCCTCCAATGTTGATGTAACACATGCAGCAACATGATCAACAATGATATGATCCACTTCATATCATCACGTGATCATATTGGTTCATCGATCTTGACATCTCTTGCTTTTCACCGTTGCCTTCGTCCATCGGCGCCAAGTCTTGCTCAAGCTTCACCGCCACGCGGTCCATCGCTCCAAAGCCTCCGACTTGCCCTTCACTCTTGCAACCGGTCCATCAAGCCAAGTCTTGTCTTGATCTTCTCCACCTTGATCACATGACTCAATGTCATGTCTCATGTGCAATGAGCTCCTTTATCATCACATGTGTGAGCTTTGCAACAGCTCCAAGCCATTTTCACCTTCATGGCATATGTTGCTCACACATATGTACCTATGGACTAATCACCTGTGTATCTCACATAAACACAATTAGTCCACCTAGGTTGTCACTCAATTACCAAAACCACACAAAGACCTTTCAATCTCCCCCTTTTTGGTAATTAATGACAACTCTACAAAGATATGGAAATTAAGCTCTTTTGGATTCATGTTGCTTTCCCAAGCAATTTTACCATGTGGAAATGATTTTGGACAAGTACCACAAACCCGAGATGGTAGTATTAGCTCCCCCTACATATGTGCTAGAGTGTTTGATTTGAAGCTCGCACATATGCATAGATTTAAAATTGTGGGAGAGTAATTACTACAAAATGATGCTAAGGTGTATAGAATAAACCTTTGAAGCATGTACCAATCGGAGTTGCACCTTTAAGTTCATCCTTAGCACCATGGTTAGCTAGATATCACTTGGAAATAAAAGCACTAGATACCTTATGAGATCAACATTAAAAGCAAGGTACTAGCATTACTTGAAAAGCATACCAAGTGTCTAGCTATCATCCTATGCATGTTAGTTATCAAATCATCATTCAAGTTCTACAACTAGCATACACCACACAAGCATGCATATTAAATTTGAAAGCTTATGCAATGCAAGCAAGCACATGAATATGCACATATCAAATGCAATCAGTCAAAGTTCATGAGCTTGTTCCCCCTACTTGTGTGCTTCTCTTGTCCAAGAAATGTTGATCCATCTCTTTTCTTCAATGTTGCTCCCTCTTTGTCCATGTCCATGTCCAACCTCTACTTCTTTGAGCTTTTATATCTTATATCTCCCCCTTGTACGATCTCAATCTCAAAGCTTTCATATCTTTGTACACTCTCTCCCCCTTTGTCGTGGCCGGGCAGGAGCTGGTTGGGACGACTCCGCCCCTGACTAAAGTGAGGGGGTGCGGGTCGCAGCCTCGGAGCGGTCCTCGCCCTGTGGGCCCATCGACATCGGGTCTTGGCTTCAAAGTATTGCTGCTTACCTCTCGGTATGTTTTTCTTTATTTCTTTTCAATCTTGCTGTTGAGTCTTTTTGGAGTTTGACTGACCTATACTTTTTGTCAGCGGCCGGATGGTGATGGGGTTGAGCATTGCTCCAACTCCCGTGCAGGAGGTTTGGAGGCCCACCCTATAGCGCGCCGCGGCGAGTGGCGGGGGGAATAGGGTTGTGGTGGCGAGTCCTTCCCTTCTAGGGGTGGCGCTCCCCGAGTTAGTTGCCAGTATGGTGGTAGCGGCGACGACGATGCTAGCGGCGATCCCGGTGGTGACAGCGGAGGCCTCGCCGGTGGTGTCCCTCATGGCCCCTCCTCCACCAGCTGTGGCGGAAGAGGAGAAGGAGAGTGAGCCCCTGCCTCATCGGGCGGAGAGCTGCACGGCTCACCCTCGTGGTCGAAGCGGAAGGCGCCAGGGGGAGACGTGTCCAGGATAGAGTCAGAACGCCCATTGGTGGCCCACACAACTAAGGTGGTGGAGATCCCATCCGACAACGAGGTAGATGACGTGGTGGATCTATCAGTGTCTTCGTGGGAGCTGACGGTGGTTCGGTTGGAGGCTGGGCCCTCCGGTGGGCTGCCAGAGGGTGACCTGGAGTGGCCCTACCCTGAGCAGCCATCCAAGGTGCGGTTTGTCCTGTTGGATTCCCAAGAGTGTCAGCTCTAGGACATCCTTGGGGAGAAAGGACTTGCCGTGGAGTCCGATCTGGCCAAGCTATCAGCAAAGCTCAAGGACACCCAGGAGTGGGTTAAGTCCGCCCAGCAGTTGGTCAAGGCCGACCTGTAGTTCACCACGAAGGTGAGTTTCTCGTGTTTGTCCTTGATCTCTTAGTCTATTGTTGGTTGCCTCAGCATGCTTGTTTTTTGTTTTTGTAGGGTCTGAAGGGGATGTCATCCCACAAGTCCCGTTTCCTCTGGATGGAGCATGCCCGGATGGCTGAGCTTGAGCATCAACTAGAGTCCACCCACCGCAAGTCCTAGGACTGGGCGTCCGAGGTGACCGCGGTGTGGGTGGAGGAGCAGCATGCAGCGGAGCAGGCGACCACCGTCGAGCGGGGGCTTGAGGTGGCAAAGGCCTGCCTGGCGGAGATCGAGGTGGGGCTGCGGGAATCCCTGGCGAACACAGAGGCAGCGCTCCAAAAATCCCTAGAGAACCTTGAGTCGGAGTGGAACGCCCTAGAGTTAGGGCAGAACGCCCTAGAGTCAGAGCGAGAGGCCCGTTCGGAGGTAGACTAGGAAGTGCTCGCGCTTTAGGGCCAGGTGATGGGGACGGAGGAGGCGAACGCCCGGCTGCGCGAGTAGGTAGCCTGGTAGGCAGAGGAATTCTCCGTCCTTGAGAACTTCTGCCTCGGTACGTACCTTTTCTATTTTTCGTCATGTTGGTTTCTTCCTTTTCAACTTGTTTTTGAGCTTGTCGCCCTTCTTGCAGGGCTAGGCGAAAAGGTGAAGTCATTGGAGCAGGACCTGGAGACGGTCAAGGTGACTTTTGGCTGAAATGCAAAGGCGCTGGCCAAGTCCCTTGAAGAGCGGTGTGCTCTTGAGGGGGAACTTAACCAAATCCACAATGTTGCCTAGGTCATCATCTCAGAAGTCTTCAGGTCGACACCAAGTACTAGCGCGCCCGCCAACCAACTAGCGAAGGTTCTGGATGAGGTCCGGGCCCTTATCACAAGTGGGCTATTTTACGGAGCATCGGGGGTGTTGACTTCGGTGGCGATGCACCACCCAAACCTGGACTTCGCCACTATCTGCAGCGGGTATGCCGATGGCTTGAGCATGGAGGACATCCAATCGCTCGGGGAGAGCTTGCTGCCGGACACAGCATTGGTGGCAGAGCAAGTCTCTGCGCCGCGAGTGATGGATGCCCGTCGTGAGGACATGCCCGGAAGCATGCCTCAGGAGACGTCACCCAGCTTGTGGATAGTGCAGAGCCTGGGTCGGAAGTGGGCATCGCCCTACCTTCAACTGAGCCGAATGTCATCCTGCTGGGGAGTGAGCAGCCCACGCCTTCGCCGGTCGCACCGACAGCCGATGCCGCCGAGCCGCCCCAATAGCTTGTAAAGTATAAGTAGTTTAGTAGATTTGAAAAGTTTAAGTTCATGGGGGAACCCCATGTAAATGTTCTTATGTACTTAATGACTACAATCAGCTTTGTTTTTATGGAGTTACTCCATTCGGGGAAGCTTGTTCCTTTCGTTCCTTAGTTTTACCTTAGCATAATTTTGTTTTTTATTCTTTCTTTTTCGTACTTGCCCATTCATCCCGTAGGCTACAACCTTAGGAGCCCGGGGCATGGCCCGTGAGGCTTAGCTGCTCGTAACCATAGGTAGAGGCGGGATGCGATCGATCGGAATATTTTAAAGCAAAGCTACGTAAGGCAATTTAAAGGAACGAACTACCCTTTTGTTCGGGCAGGAAGGAGTTTCACCATATGATAGTAAACGAACAGAGAGGTAGTAGTAAACCCACAATACCATTGAACCTCAGATGCATGTGGGAGGTTGCGTCATGTTCTTCAGGTATGGCAGATGTCGGTACCTGCTATACTGTTGATGCTCAGAGGCACGTGAGGGGTTTTACCATGTTCGCCCGGTACGGTAAAAGTCGGCGCCCACAATACTATTGATGCCCAGAGGTATGTGGGGGGAGCCTTACCATATGGGAGTTAATGGCGCCTACAATACTGTAGTGGAAAATGTCGGTGCCTACAATGGAAAGGAAAGATCCTCTAAGAGGTTGCCTGCTCCTGGCATGGCACAGAGCGCGCGCCAACAAGATGATGGTGCCACATGGAGACCACACCAAGGAGATGGCATTGTTGCAACTAGGCTATGCTAAATTGCAAAGATAGTGGCGCATGGATGTGTGGACGTACTGCGGAAGCTCCCTACCAACCAGTAGTCGACAACGATGGCCACCAACACCTACGACTTTCTTAGGGTAAAAGAATCGATCCCTTACTCCTCAAAACCCTCATCCTCATTGTCGCCGCCCTAAAATCAAGAAACCCTTCCATCTCCTCTTCTTGTCCGGCCATCCTTTCCTAGACATGAGATAAGTTTAGACGATGTTGGCTGTGAGGTAGAGGTGAGATCTATCAAGATGCTGCATCGTGCAAGGCAGCTCTCTATGAAGTCAAGTGATGGCAGTTGCTTCTTGTCAATGACAGCCAAATGACCCAGGTGGCGAGGGCAAGGTCGGAGGCCGAGTCCATGGGAGTGGGCCATGGGGGCAATAGTGATGCGACCAATTTTCTCTAATTATTTCCTCAATCTTGTTCTCTTGTACAATCTTGCTCTCAAGAAAGCCGAAAGGTGTGAATTGCTAACATTTCTTCTTGTTGTCATCAGACTGGAATGTTTTAGGGCACTCATCGGCATCTTTTGTTTTGGGTCCTACCATGTCCAGACTCTAGAGTGGCAGAGTATCAAATTCTCCACCGAGATGTAGCGAGCGACCAATGACCATGGACCTCATCATTGGGCGTCAAAAGATGCCGCAAAATCCCTCATCAGGAAGCTAGGGAGGCTCTTCGCCTATGAGATAGTAATTAGTGGACGTAGAAAATTTGCCCCCATGGTCTTATGCCCTCGATCGTGTGCATCACCGTTGAATGCACATGGGATGCATGTGTCTCTCTCTTACTGCACACGCATCCCCATGTGCATTCAATGGTGCATGCAGATGGGGGCATATGCCCTTAGGGGCAAAAACAACATTCACACATCCATAAAGATATCCAATACATAAATGACCAATTCTCTAGCATGCAAGCATTTCTCAACAAACTCTAGTGAGCAATAGAAGCCCACGACGTGCAGCGGCTGGACTAGTTCAAGTGGGTCCGAGAGGTCTCCTACGACATACAACATTAGCCCATGACATTGATGGTGAGCGCCGTGGTAGCGACAAGCTGGTGTACATTTGGTGGACATGGTACCTGGTGTGCATGCTTTCCCCATGGCACCGCATTGCCAGAGGTTGTCTGTAGGTGTAAACAAACAAGTGAAATTCATCACAATGTATCTAGAAAAACTTCAAAGTTGTAGATCTCATCAAACACTATAATTTTTGTATATAAGTATATTTATCCAACCGCATACAAGAAAGATATAGTTTTTGTAAGGCGAGAAGCCCCGATACGTGATCAATATGCTGCTAAAACTTTATTTTTCTGACCATGTTAACGATATCTAATGATCAGAACAAGGGATTAGAGGAACGACGAGACATCTATTAAAGCATTCTTTTAGTTGTCCTATTAATTTACTAACCCAATTATACATGTAGGGGATTTAGTTTTTAGCAGAATTCCATTATCATGATGCATGCATCGGCCTATACGTTCACTCAAGCCGGAATATAGCGGCATTCGTAAAATTTTGGCACATCACACACTCACTTTCCGTATGCTAAGTGGTTTCTTATGCAACATAAGTCAGTGTACCTACAGAAAACTGATTAGATAAAATCAGTGCCTCTATCCTAGATAGACCATATTGCTAGGGCTTATACTTATTTACATAATTTTAGGGCATCCTATTTTTCACAAACTTTTGTTGGTCAACTTTTTAAGGTTTTGAAAAGAGTGATGAAACTCGTAACCCATTATTGGCTCTGGTACCAACTGTGGCAGAACTGCTTGAAATAACATACTTACGGAGGCGCTCGTCTTCCACCAGACACTAAGCAACCCGAAAGCAAGCTACAGCGGGCGGTATCCGTTGGGCACACCCCAAGGGAGAACCCGAAAGATCCACATTTTTCCCCAAGGATCCAATAATGAGAATGAGTTAGAATACTTAATCCATTTCATACATCAAGAGTTGCGTAAAAGTACATTATTACATTTCCAAAGTTAGAGTGCGGAATATTAAACAGCGGAATAAAAATAAACATCTAGCGATAAGGAACAATGATCTGTCTGTGCCCACCAGAAGAATCCTTCACACAACAGTACTCCTCATGCATTACCTACAACAGGGGTAAATAAACCCTGAGTACATAATGTACTTGCAAGACTTATCTGACTAGTGGGAATAATTTCCTGACTCCAAGGGATATGATAAGCTTTATGATTTGCTGGTTTCCTTTTTGTAGAAAGCGATACTAATAGTGAGTCCTTATTTATGTTATTATTAATAGCCATATTAATTTATTATCTAGCCATTCTATGTAAGCACCTGTTCTACTTTTAAGCAAGAGTTGAGCAATCAGTTCCATTTCATCACTTTCCATCTTTCAGTTCTTACTACGGTGCTAGACCCAAAACAAGCCATACCGGATTTCCCAGCGATTCGCAAATCAATGCCCCTAGCTGGGTACCCTGAAAACACACGCCCTGCTTGTACCCCAGGCACAAGTAGGACCAACCCATCAACCTCCTATCATGGGGTCCAGGTCCCCATCCAAACTTGGACTCCAAGCCCCCGCTCCTAAGTCCTGGACTTAGTGCGGTGCAAGGACCTCCACCATCCCCGCCTCCAACCAGTCGGTCTAGAAAGAGCTGGAACCCATGACAAGAGAGCAACAAGTCTTCCCTGAGCCCATACCCAAGTATGTGCTCGGGATAATATATCTATGACTTGCCTCGAGACTTATGTAATGACCGGTCCTTAACCGACACAGACAGGGAAAAAGTGTAACCAAGCTATGCCCTATTGGTCGACGGACACAACCTCTTACACCCATCAATACCCAAACCATATCCCTACCCGGTCACCATTTTCCTTTCCACCATGTTATCATGAGGGATCGTCATTATCACCTATTGTGAGTAACGACAGGTTACCCACGCTACCGAAATCCTGAGCATAGCAGCTACTCAACCTATACTAGTAGGACTCATGGGTAGATATATTTATGCATGTAGTTTCCATAAAATGCCTATAACAAAAATGCACATCATATATAATCAGTGATCATTTAAAAATAAGGGTTATGCACCGGGGCTTGCCTTGGGCAGGTGGTGGGTCAGCAAAGTCAACACCAAAAGACTCCAGGGCTCCCTCCTGCACGAGGATCTGCTCCTCATACCCCTCAATGACCTCTTCGTAATCATGTTCGTCCACGGGCACGAAGTCTACCAACTCATGATCGACATGCATGAAATGATGATGCAACACTTAGTAATACGGCAACAACAGCTCTTAAAATAAAATCCATCTATCAAGTTACTAAGCTTGTCCTACAGACTAAGGTGCTAAGTTGTTACCTACTGTTACCACTAACAATTATGAAACATGACATATATTATCTTAGCAACTAAATATATTCTTACTCTTAATACCAATTTACTCTATATATAATAAAACAAGGGTACTAGCTATTCTATTTATCAACCTACTCTAGTGCTACAAAATTTACAGTGAGTACATAATAATCTAATGAACCTACTGTAAAAACTTAATGACCAAATACATCATCCATTTGCCACAATAATTCCTACAAATATTAATCTACATAATACTAAGTTCTCTAATTTGAATTTATGAGCCCATCATGATCACAGCTAACTATAAACTAACTACACTAATAGATAGATAGCATTTTTGTGAACCTAACAAATTTTGTTTCACTATTTTTGGACATCTACATAATTTACTATCATTTTTCAAAGTTTAGCTCAAGGCCCGAGGGCCCAAGGTGCGAGGGGCGAGGCCAAGTCCAGCACAATGCGTGCGCGGCGCACAACGCGGCCCACACGGACATGCGGCCCAGCCGGGCGACGACGGCCCACAACGGGGAGGCCCGTGCGCCCTGGCTATTTTGCGAAAATGGCCCTGACCTAATGGTGAATCACACTGAGACCGATGGCACGATTCCTACAATCACCCACTTCGCAAATAAACCCTCAGAAGAACCCATCTTCGCAATGGCGGCACCCTCAGCCCCCCTGCGCGCACAAGGCGGTTATGCCGGCCATACCGGTCCCTACCTGCCCCCAAATGCGAGCCGATGCTCACCAAGGCATAAACCCGAAGTGATGGGCGGCGACGCGGCGAACGAAGATGCTGTCCCGAGCTCCCTCCATGACAGCGGACTCCTCCCTGCAATGGCGGCCACGTTCTCATGATCCAAGGCACAGACAACATGAACGAGCTCAAGGATGGGCATCAGCGACTCA
Organism: Miscanthus floridulus; assembly: GCF_019320115.1. Taxonomy (NCBI): domain Eukaryota; kingdom Viridiplantae; phylum Streptophyta; class Magnoliopsida; order Poales; family Poaceae; genus Miscanthus; species Miscanthus floridulus. The sequence goes on from NC_089596.1 coordinate 36,261,743, forward strand.
CCCCGAACCTACCTGATGTGGTGGATTGACCAGAGATGGACCGAGCGGGTCTGGCCACATGCGCATGGATGGTGCAGTGGTGCATGGCGGTGGCAAGACTATGTCAGGGAAGGCTAGGTGGTGGTAGCGATTTGGCAAAGGTGCGCAGGGTGATTAGCAGGTGAAGGCGAAGCTAGCAGTGAAATGAATTGACACAAGCTGCACTAGATAGGGAGCTTGCCTTCGATGCAGCCGACACGGTCTTATTGACCCGGTGGAACGGCAGCTTCAAATTGGAGCACAGCACGGCGAGGTTCGCTGCAAGGTGGGGTCGAGCGGTTGGCTGGCTACACGACGAAGTTGCGAACGGGGTTAATTGAACTGAGATGGCTCCACTACGGTGAATTTCGAGGAGCGGGTACAGCGACCATGGCGCCAGAAGAACAGGGGAGACAGGCATGGCGTGGCGCATCGCTGCCATGGCGGGACATGGCTGTCAATTCGGTGAACAATCGCGTATGGCTGTGAGGCAAGGGGGAAATGGCCAACGCGCTCAGGACGGTGGGCCACACGGCCATAAACCGCAAGCCGATGACGGCGCTCGGCTCTACGCGTCGCAGTGGCATGGCGTCAGTCAGGGGAGGTAGCAGCGCAGCATCACAATGACCGCAAATGCGATGGCAAGATAGAGCGGGCAAGGCGGCGTGCGGGCAGGGCCAAGTGTGGCCACGCGCTCACGGCACCGCCAGGCGAGCGCGAGGTAGTAGGGCGGCAGGTGGACGCGATGGCGTGGTAGAGTGGACGCGGTGACTTCATGCAAACGGATGCAACCAACAGTAGCGTAGTGGCGCAACACACGAGGTCAGCGACATGGCAAAGCGGCTACAGCGGGCTGGCTAGAGCAGCGGACCCGCGACGACAGCGGTGGTGGGCGAGCGGCCAGTGCACGGCAACGGCAGTGTGGGTCCGCATGGCTGTGTGCGTGCATGTGTGTGTGGTGCTTGCACAAGCATGGCATGGTGGTGCGAGGTGCACGTCAGGGCGCGGCAGCGGTGGGGTAGGTGCGTGCCTGGCGAGCCAGCCACGACGCCGAGCCGAACCACAGCCTGGTGACCGCGGCCAGACATAGCACCCTCTCGGGAATGTGCCTTGCAAGCTTTTTAAAGCGTCCCAAAAACCCACCTCAAGGCTTCAATGACTAAACCAACTATTTTATGCTCTCGATGGTATATCAAACTACTAAAACCAACCTTAAGACCATGCCACTACTTAACCCGATTCCCCTAAAAAAATTCCCAAACTTGGCTATCTAGCGAACTCCATTCTCGACCGCAAATATTTCACCGCCACCTATGAAGTTTGTACTACAAACTTTATTAAAATGCTGAGTATGCGTTCTATAGCATTTTCATTCAATAAAAATTCATTTAGAACACTAAATGATACAACGCGACATGAAATATAACATTCGTTTCGTGTTTTCGATGAACGTTTCAAGTTCTGTATATTACTTTACACCCTATATTACACACATTTACACATAAGTATGATGATCATGTAGTATTTAAGCAAAAAGTTGTACAGTGTAACACCGAGGGTGTTACACATTCCAACAGGCGCATACATCCGACTAGAACTCAAGAAGACCTCTCTCTCATCTTACTTGCTTGATACTGGCATTGAGTAAGATGAGAGAGGCTTTGAGCGCATTGCATTGAGAGTTGCATCTTGTGGCACATTGCAATATGTTGTTGCTTGGGATTCTCTTACTACTCTTGGTGGTTGCTGCCGCCTAGACGACTTTGGTGCTCAGGTGGATCGTCGAGTGCTGCTTGGTGATTGTGTGGGGGCTCTGATCGGTGGCTTTGTGAGGGGCTTCAATGCTAATACCTATAGAAGATTCGTAAGGTGTAACTCTAGTAAAATTAAGGAGGCCTGAAGAGGTCCTTGGTGATCAATCGACTCCACACTAGTTCCCATGTCATAGGGCCCAAGCTTTTGTGCTCGCGTGGCTAGTGAAGCAGTGATCTAATAGGATCCATCTCAACGTGGATTAAATTACCGGCAAGCAACCGAACATCGGGATAAAATCTTGTGTCACTTGTTGGTTTGCTCTCTACTTATGCAACATTTTTTCTAGATCTACCAGTAGCAGCAACTAGCAAACCAGAGTAAATTACATTCACCATACAACAACCTGGCAGGTGGGTGCAGATTAATCCAACAACTTGTAAACTGCTCAAATAGGTACAATAACTTGGTAAATTGATGCGGTACAAATGTTGTTGGTGTGGTAGAATATGGGCCTCTTTGGTAGCGCTCCTGTGTGCTCCGGCTCTGTCACTGTTCATGCACTGTAGCCGGAGCCGCAGGAGCCGGGAAAACGAGCTCCACCGGCTCCGTGAACAGTGCTCCATGAACAGTGAGCTAAAAAGTAGGAGGGAGAAAAACGGCTCTATGAATAGTGTAGGAGAGAAAAACGGCTCTATGAACATTGCTGCTACAGTGTAAGAGATGAAACAACTCTATGAACAGTGATGCTACAGTGTAGGGGACAAAAATGGCTCTATGAATAGTGCTGCTACAATTCAAATGTTCTTATCCACATCTCGATCCCTCAAAATAAAAAAGAAATGTTCTTGGACTTCACACATGCTTCTCGGACTCCTACAATAATCTGGCGAGCTGCTCTGGGCCATACTGGTCCTTGTACTTCATGGATTGTGCAATGGAAAATACTCCATCTTTTTTCAATACCTCGGCTAAGATGAATTTTGCCAGCTCCGATTGTAGTGCGACGATCTCCATGTCTAGCAGCCTTTTGTGCTTATATTTCTTGCGCTGTCGTTCAAAAAGATGATATCCAAAGAGGAATAGTAAATCATTTTATTGAATTATTAACAGACATAAATGAAATAGGGATTATACACACCAACTTATCGACTTCTTCCGATTTCCCACTGATGTAGCGAAGCATTGCCCATATTACATAAAACCCGCATTCATTGTTTCCCGCCGGCTGTGATAGGTACTTCCCCTCCATTTCAACAACCTTGAATGGGACCGGCATCCCACCGATATGTCTTCTTCGGACACTGAGCAACATTAAAAGGAGAAATATTAGAAAGCAGTATGTGCGATTAGAAAATAATAGTTATTAGGATCGCTTACTAATTCAGCACTGCCACCAGTGCATCGAGATGATGAAATGGTTTTTTCTTCGAGTCCCACACCTCGAGTAGATTTTTAGCAAACAAATGAAGACGAAATAGTTGCTGCAATCACAGAATCCTAATTATCGAATAATCTTAATGAAAAAAGAAACATAAAATTAAAAGCTGAGAACACATACTCGCAGTTGTAGGCTAGAAGTATGTGGGTTTTCTTCATCGTGAATTCATCGAAAACAGCAATCAATCTCTGTTTCAGGTCTTCCACGTCACATCCATAGAGGCCTAGACATGTCCTCTCATTGACTCGCATGGACCATAGTAGGCCGGTTGCCTATGGTTTGCAAGGTAGGCCGGATGACTATAGTAAGCCCTCAAAGCTTCAGCTTCTGTGTCGTATTTTTTATGCAAATTACCAGGGTAGCGATTGACTTGAGCATAGCAATCTTCCTAGGTTTGATAAATCCCAGGCATGTGACCAACATGCACTACATACCATGCCATGGTTGCCTATACATTTAAGTAAATTAGGCATGTGGTAAGTGGTAATGGTAACTCACTGAATAAGAGTTGTTATTCAAGTTATATGGCCAAACTAAATCTATTTAATATTCTTTATCCTTGACATGATAAAAAAATAACCTCAATAATTGGACTGTCTATTATTCGGAGATCAATGTGGTTTAGTAATCATACTTGCTGCTGCTGCCGAGCTAATTTTAAAAGTTGTTTTTAACTTTTTTTTTCTGGAACAAACATCTATAGATGCCTTTTTAAGCATGCTATACATTCCATCAAAATCAATTGACACTCTACCTATAGCAATTATACCTGTACACAGTTGACAAGAATCCATCAATTGACACTCTACCTATAGCTAAACCAAGGAGTAACAACATGTAACTCAATCGAATAGGAATCGGCTGCTATTGGGAAGACAACAACCGTGGGGCATTTCATCGAACACTTAGCGGGCAATGAGCCACGCACTCATCGTGGAGGTGGGAAAGCAGCTGTCCACGCACGCTCCTAAAGGCCTCGGTGGTGCTCTAGCGTGGGGCGGTGGACGGGTGCTCTGGCTTGGGGCGGTGCACGGGCGTCGCGTGTCGAAGAAGAGGAGCGCGGGGCTGGGAACGGTTGGCACGGGGTTAAAAAATTTCAACCCATGGCGAGCTCTTATACTAGACCTCATCACTGCCGGTTCTAGTTAGAAACCGATAGTGATGGGGGTACATCACTGCCGGTAGTAAGTAGAAACCGACAGTGATGGAGGTACATCACTGCCGAGTCATTCTTTAAACCGGTAGTGATTGCCGTGTAGCGGTTACAACATAAGTAACTTATCTTTTCCACACTTTTCGAATACCTCCTACTGGCTCAACAGTTAAGACCCCATAACTCAGCCCCCGATACCCGTGTTAGAATCCCGGGAGGCCCAATTTTTTGGTTTAATTTAATAATTTATTAAGCATATGTATTCCTATGTCGAAATGGCTTGAATTTTTTTTGGTTAAGTGTCTTAACTCAGTAGCCCGAGACCCGAGCTCAAACCCGAGGGCTGGCACAATTTTTTTTAATTTTTTATATATCACTGCCGATTTTTAAAATAAACCGACAGGGATAACAAGCATCACTGTCGGTTTCTTCTCATCACTGCCGGTTTTTTGAAACCGATAGTGATGTTTATATATATTAAAAAAATTCTTTTATATACTAAATAAAGAGAAGCATATGTATTCCTATGTCAAAATGGATTGAAATCTTTTTGGCAAGCTTGTACACCCAAATTAAGATCTCACATAGGATCTTAGGTTTTTCTAATCATTTTTTATTAATTATATTTTTCTGTGTGCTGAATGAGACAAAAGAGGGTGAATTTCATCTTGGACCCAATAGATTTTTTCATCCACCTCCACAAAATTCTTATCCCTAGGGCACATTAAAGCATGTGTAAAAGTTTGGCACCATTCTGGATCTTTTCGTGGGTAGACACAGTTCAACCTATAATTAAACTATCTCGTCACGCGGAAATTCAATTAAACCTCAGAAAGTAGCAAACCATCTCCAGAAAATCCCAAACTTGGTGTTTCGTTCACACGTGGCATGTGCAATCCTAAGAAAAAGTTTGAGACCAATACGACACCAGAATGCCTATGAACCACAGAAACCTTGATAACCTATGTGTATAGTCATGGTTCGATGAAAGGGCACATGTACCTCTGTGAAGCATGTATACTCTGCCTATGTCGAAATGACTTGAAGTTTTTTTGGCAAGCATGTACACCCAAATTAAGACCCCACATAGGATCTTAGGTTTTTCTCATTATTTTTTTATTTATTATATTTTTCTCTGTGACAAATGAGACAAAAGAGGGTGAATTTCATCTTGGACCCAATAGATTTTTTCATCCACCTCCACAAAATTATTATCCTAGGGTACATTAGAGCCTATGTAAAAGTTTGGCACCATTCTAGATCTTTTCGTGGGTACACGCAGTTCAACCTATAATTAATCGATCTCGTCGCGTGGAAATTCAATTAAACCTCAGAAAGTAGCAAGCCATCTCCGAAAAATCCCAAACTTGGTGTTTCCTTCACACGTGGCATGTGCAAGCCTGAGAATAATTTTGTGACCAATACGACACCAGAATATATATTTCTAATTACCCAACAAATATTACACGAATTACATGCATGATAATAATTAAATACACAAAGCCGTACATATTAAAATTAGAACACAATTAAACTACGACCTTGAAAACCTAGCTAAATAAACATTAATTACTATCGGAATCACTGTCAGGATCGATCGGGCCACGCACACTAACATGCCTTTATAGCCATATATGGTAGTTGATGTCACAGATTTTGTATCCGCTTGTATCGATGAAGTCCAATGCCCGTATGAATGCACTCTCTCGTGCCTCACAATACCGAAAGAATGGTCGGCCATAGATGTAACCTACTGAACGACCACTGCCCCTGTTAGTAATCCTTATGCAGTACTGGCGTCCTTCTATAGTGAGCTGGCCGAGGTTTCCATTGCAGAAGTCCCAATCATACCCGAGTTGCTCCGTAGCTTGGCCTAGAACAGCCCACAAGCCACATGCAGCATAGGTAAGGTCCTGTAGCGCAATCTGCATGCGAAGAAAAAGAAAAAAATTAGAGAATGTTATTACAATAATAAACAACAAATAACCACGACTCAGGTATAAGTGACCATTTTACCACATCCGCCTGGTTGTAGCTTGCAAACCATTCGCTTGCTTGCGGGACGGGGATATCACCAGCATTCAAAGCAAGTGCCTTAAAGTGTGAGAAATTAGGCACATCATAGCAAATACGTCGAAGTGCCTCTAAACAGATGCACACGACACTTAATTGGGCACTTATCATGTCCGGGCTCTGTATTCTCGTCCCATGGATATGGTTCCGATGATTTGAACCCCTCACAGGGATAAAAAAAATTGAGTTCACACGTCCATAGCCGATCACTTGCATTAGATGCCATGTTCTCGATGATGTCCAAGATAAAGAACCAGCTAAGTGTTGTTCACAGCCAATCTATTGGGGATATAGTCTGCGACATATATGCATGCAACAATGATATTAAACTAATTACACTTATTTGTTAGCATCAAAAAACAAAAGATGTTGAAAAATATTTCATACAATAGCTGGAACAGGGAACCGTGGAATGGCCACATTAGGAGCGAATGGCTCATCGCCAGGGTGGAAACCTAGTTCTTGTGGTGGGGGAGGTCCATTGTTCATACCACCTGATCGATAAAATGCAAAAAAATATGAACATAAAATATATGCACAAAAAAATTCTTCCAAGTAAACTGTGCCAACATAATTAAATATAGATCAAATGCAAGGAATAAGAATATATATAAATGTAGAATGCAAAGAAACATGAATATAAATATAGATCAAATGAATATAGATACAATATTGGAGAAGACAACATATCAATACCGTTGAAAAATGCAGGAGCCATGACCAAATCACGTAGAGAGAGTGGATGTCTTGAGAAGTGAGAGTGAAACATGAGAAATAAGACTGAGAGAGTTCGTGGGTGGGTGGGATCAATGTATGTGGCCGGCAATTTGTTTTATATAGGGGGGCATGGACATCACTGCCGGTTTTTAAATAGAACCGACAGTAAAGGTGGTAATCACTACCGGTTTCTAAATAGAACCGATAGTGAAGGTGGCTATCACTGCCGGTTTCTAAATAGAACCGACAGTGAAGGTGCATATATGTAAAGGATATATTTATTTAGATACTATAGTGGGAAAGTTTTAACAAGAACAATGTATTTATTTAGATAATAATGAAATACATCAAAAAATTAAAAAAAATTGTGTACCCCAGTAGCATTCTTTTAGTACCTAATGTGTGCACCATTTTGGTGGACTACGATGCATAACGATATATGTGGTTTGCTGTGAGAGGAAAACATTGTATCATGGCTGATAAGGCCTGGCTGAAACCAACATGCATGAGATACTAGCTCCTGGCCGAGGGCCATTTTATAGGGGCTAGTAGTCGTGGTACATTTTTATTTCTGAACTAAAGTTGTCAGGGTAGGTGGGAGCAGTGTTCTAACTGTTGTGGTCATGAGAGCACTGTTGGCATATGAGGAGCATCTACACATCACTGTCGGTTTTAGTTTAAAAACCGATAGTGAATTAGGCCTTCTGTGTCGGTTTGAACAACCGACTGTGATAGAAGCTATCACTGCCGGTTTTAAAACCAAAACCGGCAGTGAAGGGCCCTGCCGCCATCTTTTAGTAAAAAAATATAAAAAAAACACTGTCGGTTTGGAGCCTGCCATCGTAGCCTTTTTGTAAAAAAATATAAAAAAGTTTGGCCCACCTGAGATTCGAGCGCGGGTCACAGGGTCGAGAGTGCGCGGCCTTAACCGCTGAGTTAGGATAGGGAGTTCGGTTAGAATGGTTTTGTTTTTTTCTTTTATCCCATTGTAATGCACTACTAAATAATAAATACAAAATCAAAAAAGTTTGGCCTGCCTAGGATTCGAGCGCGGGTCTCAGAGTACAGAGTGCACGGCCTTAACCGCTGAGCTAGGATAGGGAGTTCGGTTAGTTTGCTTTTCTTTATATATTTATTAATAGAAATAATGCAGTTAGTTTGTATTCTATAATAACATAAAAATTTGTGTCTTGATTATTTAATTCTATAATAATTAATTAATGGTCTATAATTATCAAATAATAGTGTTTGTGAACATCATCTTAATATTTGATTACATAGTCAATAATTAAATTGTAGAGATGCGCACAAAATATAAATTAAATATTTAGTGCGAATTACTGATACAATGTCTGCATAATGATTACATAGTTAACAATAATCTAACTATCTTTAGGTGCATCAACAATGAGGGCCTCATTGTGATCAATTCGTACGTAAGTAGGTTCGTCACCCTCTTGAAGGATAGGAAGGATAGGTAGGGGTACGTTCGCCCCGAATGGATGCATTTCCTGATAGGCCCTGTAGTCTTCTTCATCCATCACTCCATCGACATCGACAATCTTCCTTTTCCCTTCTAGGACTACTTTTAGCCTTTTCTTTTGTCTTGTTGTCCCTTGCAAAGAAGACTTGCATAACATCTCTTGCAAGGACGAAGGGGTCGTCTCTATATACGGTCTTAGTTAGATCAACAGTAGTGAACCCTTCATTGTCAGTGTTGATTTCCTCGAGCGGGACCCACTGGCAGCGAAAAAGAGCTGCCTTCAATGGACCGTAGGTGTAACAGAACCGCCCAATTTATACAAGATCAAGTATGTCTGTCCCCGCTTAACACGTTGACACGCGCATACTCTCACTTATATAAACCCGGTAGTCCGCCGAGTGTCCCGAAAGACCTTGGTAAATCAACATCACAACCAAGATCGCGTGATTAAGCAAATACACATCACATACGTAGGGTTGCAGCGGAAAATAATATTACAAATGGATTCACAAATAATAGTACAAGTTTGGGTTTCAAAACCGATTAGTGAAAACAACATAGCTTTCAAAAGGTTACATTAATATATGTTCCAAATACATTGCTAGCATAAGTGACATCATCCGACAAAAGCATATAGATGAGAAGTAACTATAGAATCACCGAGCCACCGGCGGTTAGCCACCATCTTCACAGGCCGAGAACTTCACCTGCAACATGGTGGGATAAACCCTGAGTACGAGAAGGTACTCAGCTAGACTTACCCGTCAAAACCAGAAATAAAAGACACCAAGGATCATGCAAGGCTTTTCAGGTGGGCTAGCTTGACACAGTTGCATAAAAGAGCTTATGATAGTAACCAATTTAAACTTAGCATCAAGCTTACCATCATTTACCTGTCCACTAGATTAGCACCTGTACTAGAGCACTCACTTATTAGGAGCAAACAATATTAACCATAGCAGGTATAATAAGGCTGTCATCATCATATCATTATTTCCGAACCATTATGTTATTAAGTGTATCTACATTGGAGATAAGCCCGTCAAGTTCTCACTAACCGGGAGAGACGGCGACTCGAATCGAATTACAACTCAGCTGAGGGGGTATTCCTAACTCTCACCCTGGCATACTTAGCAAGGGTAGCCGTGGGTTACCTTTGGTACATCTCAGGAACCAAATTCGCGGGTTCGATCAGCGCCAGCACTCTCAGGGATACCCTTCTGCCAGGACGATCAGGACTTTTAAATCACCTGCCCTTGGACTCACGCCTACGGCTCCCTTCCGAGGCGCACTTTATACTTATCGACTCCCGGCCTGAGGTGAGCTACTCGGCTTCGCGGTCGGTCATCGGACACGGCCAACTAAGAGAGAGGCATGCGTTCAACATGAACAGGAAAGGCTCCAAGATTCAGTCCTTAATCGACACAGACGGAGTCACTGCAAACCGGCAAGCCTCCGCCCGGTCTCCATTTCAAATTAAGACTGGTTCTTTTCCACGATAGCAAATATAGCCAACCGTGCCATATGTATCTTCCTATATCTCGCAGGTGACAGGAAATCACCTGACTTCTACCGTGTTAAAGCAGGGCTAAGCACTACACGAGCCTGAGCTACATAGGATTCAGGGTAACAATATCTGGACAAGGAATTGGGTAACCAATGCAGCAATTGTTTGCATCCAACCCCTAAACTTAATGCAACAATATATATATGAACAATAATATTGTAACTGCATTTCGGAAATTAGGAGGCTTAATATGCTCCGGGGCTTGCCTGGGATCCCACACTGAGTCAGTGTTAGTTAGACGACACTCGTTAAGTGAGCATCTCCCGTCCTAGCACTTGTCCAGTCCTTCCACCTTCGGGATAGGTCCACCATACACCGTCTTCGGGTTCGGCTCCAACATCTCATCCTTCACGTGGTGCATCTAGCGTACCTAGATGAGATGCAATATGCAAGTGCATAAATATGAAGAATAGCACCATGAGACGCATCACAAAATAGCAAGCAAGACAAGCATAGTTTACACTAACACACTTAAGTACTTTGCGATGCTTAACTTAACATCACACAATCTATCATGCTAAGATAACAAAGAATATTATACATGGCACATAAGTCTCACAAGATCTCAGGTGTATTTAACTTAATTACTAAGGACGTGAACCACACCTAGCAACATGCAAAGCAAGTCAAGGTGAAGCAACAACTATAACCGGAATATGCCAATTTCTAGACTTGCAAACAGCGGCTTCATAAATCAATCATATCTGGAGTTTTATAAATCCAAATGATATGAAACAAGACATTCTGGAAAGCTTAGGAAATTATCTACATTTCATCTTTAATCATCTCAGCATGATTCCCAAATTAAGTAGGTCGAAATTATACATTTACAGAAACTGGTCCACAATTGACAGAGAGCAGCCATTTCTGAAACCCAACTTTAAACAGGCATAACTCACAAACTACTTGGCCAAATGATACCAAATTTTAACAGCAGCTAGATACATAAATTATCTACAACTTTTGTATAAACAAGTTTCACAACAAAGCACATTGTCATGAAGAACTTCGCTAAGCTCCCAGATCTGTCCATAAACCACATTTGCAAGAAATTAAATATTAACTTATGTTGCAAACACATAATTAGACAAAACCAACTTTACCAACATGTCACACATGACTAAAGAACACCATAAAACCTAGTGTCCATGACCAAATAAATTCTTTTAATGAATTTCTTAATTTATTTTAGATAACAAGGTGACTTAATGGACATATAACAAAAGTATACAATAAATTCTACAAAAATTACTGTGGCTCACATATCCTCTCAATAGTCTACTGTACAAATTTCACTCCATTTTAATATGTATAGCAACCTCTATGAAAAAGACAAGTCGCTAAAGCAAGAAATCATGTGAGAGCAAGATAAACCAATAACTCACTCATACTTCATCCAATACTCATGAAATTTTTACCACACATCAACTATCACATGAGTAGCATGCCACAAAAATTTCACTTCATTTGGAGCCCTAGATCTACAGTTATGAAAAAGACAAATACCACTAGCATTACAAACCTAGCTGCATAAATATATTTTTACAGCCAAAACTTTAAAGTAAAACATGTAATATTATAGATCTAGTGCATAGAGAATTTCACAAGGATTCCAAAAAGTCCTCATTTGCTATTTTACGGATTTCCTATGATTTACTATGAAGTTTCAAAGTTTTACCCGATTTACAACAAATAGGTCCTCGGAAGCACTATTCACTTGAGTCAATGACATTGCAGTTAGGCCCCTGACTTTCGTCGAATTCTAGTAAACAGTCCCTGACGGGATTAGGAAGCAGAGGAGGCACTGTGGCTCGTCGGTGACGGTCGTAGGGGGCTCTTCGGCGATGGTGGAGCGGCGGCGGAGCACCGGGAGGCCCGCGCGCACTCGCCGGCGGCCTCGGCTCGGCCCGAGGTGGAGCGTGGAGGGCTGGCCACGCGAGCCAGTAACGTCCACGGCAGCCTCGCCGGCGGCAGCGGTGGCCGCGCGCTACGGCGACGAAGGAAGGCCGAGGATGGTCGTGCGAGGCCAAGGAGAGTACGGCGGAGCCGGTGACGGAGGATGCAGGGCTGCCAGGCGCTCGGAGGTGGAAGAACGACGGCGAGGTGCACGGCTTGGTAGAGCAATGGCGACAGCGGCGGCTTCGCTCTTGGTGCTTCAGACGCGCGCGAGAGGGAGAAAGCGAATGAGGGCGAGAGGAAAAACAGACGGACGCGGCCTCCATGCGGTTGACAGCGGGCAGTGGCGCCAGGCCGGCCATGGCGCGTGGCAGCCACGCGGCGGCAGCGGCCTGTTGCCGGTCGGCCACAGCATCCCCTGCTGATTCGATTTCAAATACTGAAGCCAAGGATTGAAATACCACCTCAAAAATGCGACTGAAGGTCCATTTTCAACGATCCATAACTCCAAATCTGTTCATCCTTTGCCACAATTTCAGTAATACAAGATGTAGAGCTACATGGGAACTACAACTTTGTCAACATGAGTTAGAGTTGGATCGACCTAGATTGGGAGTTACATTGTTCCAAAGTATGAACCCCGAAACTGTAAAACAGCTTAACACTTAGCAAAATTTGCCAAGTCTAAAACAGCCCCAATTCTGCCATGTGGGCCACTTTTGAGGGTGTTCTGATCATTTTCATGAGATGACCATAAAACAACTTTTGTTCCTTAGCAAGTTTACTACAACTTTGCTTAAGGGTGCTCCTCCATGCAAACACTCCAAGCTGCATTTTTTAAATAGTCAAACAAAACTAGTTCTAGGGTCAACATGAGTCAACTAGGGCTTAGAAACCTAATTTGGACTAATGACCTTTATGAACATTGTTCCTAATGACATTATAAATGTAGCTAGGGTGTTTTGGTGGGTCACCACATTCATTTGCATGTGATGCAATTGCTCTAGCTTCTCAAATCAATTTAAACATGCATTTGCAACACATGGAATGTTAACTCGAAACAAGCGAAACAATCCGTTGAAACACTGGACCCTAGTACATGGGACATGTACAACCCCTCTAGGGTACTAGGCATAACACACAGACACCACAGAAGGTACAAACATACATGAGCAGTAAAGAACACCGTGTTGCAACATGGAAACATAGAATGATGCACATGTGGTAATGATATGAATGTGCTTATGTGATGCAATGCAGATGCACCAATGTAAGGCAAACACCAGGGGTGTTACAGCCCTCCCCCCTTAAAGGAATCGCGTCCCGAGATTCGGTGCGAAAGACTTTTAAGGGAAGAGAAACTTGTCATCCAGTTCCCAACATCAGTGATAGCATTAGGCTACTTAACTTTGGAGTATCAGAGAGGCTAATTTGGTCAAGACACTTTCTGATACTTGTCCTTTGTAGTAAGTTATGTCTGAAGAATTTCCTTCATTGGCCTTCATGAAGTATTGTTACTTTGGGAGGAATCTAAGATAGCAATGTCCTACGTACTTCGTCCTTGATGTACTAAGAGCGATACAAACGTAGACTAAATACTTGCAGCATCTACTTCCCATGTGGATATAGCATAGACCTATGGATTTTGCACTAGACCACAGTCTGTTAACAGATATTCCTTGCAATGGTGCTATATTTGTTCCCAAGGTTTGAAAAGTAGTTCTCTATTAAAGTGGCTTGAGCACAACTTTTTGTAAAGGATGTGATCAAAGATGGGGTAAACATCTTTTGAGGGTATGAGAAGCTAGTTAACCAATTTCCAAACTGGTTGTAGCAGTGCACTCACTCATATGTCAACTGATGGAAAGCTATATAATGTTCCATGGGTGCAGTGCTCTTTCCCTGATAACAACACTGTATTATCTGAGTCTGTTGAGTGAGTGGTAACGTAATAGCTGACTCAGTCGGCTCAACGTTCCCGATGATCATTCCTTAGGGAACCTTTGGATCTAAGTTGCAACAGTGATCTGGGTTGAATCTGATGCAACCTATTGGGTAAAACACATATAAGGTACCAAAGACATGTCAGCATTAGAGAACCATTGATGCAGAAGGATGTTAGCGAGGCTTGGAGGGCAACACAAGTTGCAAGTAATCACAAAACTAGGGACTAGTTCACTACCAAGTAGGTTAAGTACAATTTGCCTTCGTGGTGCAGTTGCACAGCAAGTTGGGTTGACTTGCATCGTAGCAAACCAGCTTTCTCAAACTATATTTGACGTCGAGGCTTCCATTCTTAGGTCAATCGATATCCCAAAAACCATAATCCAAAAATCTATGGTTTGACACCTTTCCAATTACTTTCGAATTGCAAGGGCATAATTTGACTTCTAGAACACCTGGACTGCTCACGCATTGCTGATCTAAGAGGGCAAAAGCAAGGCACATAGGGGTGCAATTAGTCTTCTCAAGGGTATGGAGGGTTGTCTAACAACAATACACCTAAAAGTTGTAATTTCTTGGCATGAATTACAAACACAACCGTCTAATGTAAAGGAGGATCGCAGTCACAGCGAAATTGCAGATTCTGTACCCTTTTGTTTTCTATTCATATCTCACAAACTAGTGCTCCATTGTGCATGAATTTTGGTAGGAATATAGATCCATGGGTCTTCTAACTACTCACCAAAATTCAACTCAACCGTACACCGTTTGACCATCCAAACAATTCATCTACCAAAACTGCTCTGTTCTGAAATGGCAGCAAACCGAGCCGACAAGATATCTCTCAAATCTGATGTTTTACTCAACCAATACTCAAACCAACTTAAGACATTGAAGGGTCCTAAGAAAGGAATGAGCTCACCAAGTTTGGGGTCAATCCAACTTCATTTGGGTCACTAATCGCCGGCTTGAAGATAACTGGTTTAGTGCCACAAAATCTGGACAGATTTCGTGTTCTCCCTTTTCTTTGCTTCGCACATTGAGGTGTGTGTTTTGCACTCTATAATCTTTCTCATAGCAGCAACAGCCTTTCTCTAGCTGAAGATGGAGGCTATAGTCTTCCTGACATGTTTCTTAGGTAACAATTTCCGCCGTTGATCTAGACACCAACTTGACGATGCACAAGCGTTGGACTTGTGGGCTGTTTTCGCAGGGCACAAAGCATTATTCTACATGTAGGGCATTCCTACAGAGATAAGGAACCATTCTGAATATTCTCTGGCACTTGGTTCAACAGAACCTTGAACAAATCCGTTTGTGGTACCTAGGGGCACAATGATGCTGATCGAAACTAGGCACATGCTTTAGCTAGCTCCTTACGTAGCCGATATAGCATCCAGCACTATCTGTGTGATTGTCCAAGATGGACTTGACTTGACAACATAGGGCTTGGAGAAGGAAGCAGTACTAGCATCGATGACCGGTTTTGCTATTCGTTTCCTTAACATTGTTTTGTGAGCTCTAGCCTTCATAATTAGCAAAAAGTTATCACCTAGCCGGAGGTTAAGCTTTCTACTAGTAACTAATCAGTTTTCTCTCAACACTAAAAGTTCTAAATCTTCATTCTTGCCAACATAGTTGTGATTAACGCATAACAGATGGCCGCCATCAAAGTCAGTAGGCAAGGGGTCACACTAGAGATGGTTGATCTCGACTGTGCGATTATCATGCACATAATAATCAAGACCTGGATAGCCAGGTCATAATCATACTGTGACGTTCGATTCTTATCTGACTAACAACTTGTCCAACATTAAGTGTTGTACGCCTTTCTGATCCAACAATGATGACCTAAGTTGTTCACTAGGTGACGGACATCAATACTGAGACAACCAAGTGGAGTCACTTGTCTACCACCTCTTGTAGTCTGTTAATGTTTATGTCAGTGACCAGTTCTTCAAGGGATATCCTTTTTGTGACTTCAAAAGGAAGCTCTACTACTTTCGGTCTGATATAGGGATCTTCGATAAGATATGGAGAGATAACCAAGGAAGAGCTCATGTGAAAATAACACATCGATGCAGTCCGGCAATGGATCATGACTAGAAACCTCAATACCAGCGCGCACCCAGCAGCACAACCATGCGTCGGCCGCCCACAAGGAGGCCCTAGGTTCCGTCGCGGCACCGTAGATCGCTAATCGTGGCACCATTACTGAACATACAACCAAAGTGAAACTTCTAGTGGCACCAATTAGATTGTAA